>NC_071093.1:7730000-7887500 GCF_027358695.1 Spea bombifrons | reverse complement strand
AAGATTTCCCTATAGAGAGCTATATAAACTAGCACCGAGATCTGGACACCTGCAGTTTTATTATGTAAAGTCCTTGCTCATTAGGTTTGTCGGCACTGTATATACACACTGGTCTGTATAGGATTTTTTTTTATATCATTTTCTTAAGAAACTTCCCATCAGGGAAAGATTTTGTGGTCTTGAAATGCAGGATTTTTATACCTGATTATAGTCCAGGATATAGCAGCAGTGCTGAATGGGTTAAATACCCAATTTTGCCCTGGTCACTGTCTAGAGACTAGCTGTTTTTTTTTTTACGCTATATCTTTGGATAATTCCCCAAATTATGTTTTTTTTTTAAACGATCTCGATTGCTTTGCAATGTCTTTTGATCCCAGATGTTAATAATCCAGACTTCTGGTCATTAAGATTCTGGCACATGGCATGGACACCATCATGCTGTCTCTTTCATATATCATAATTAGCAGTAAAAGAGGAATTTACCCTTCGTAAAGACATGCTACAGAGCACATAGATCTATGGACGTGTCTTTAAGGAAAGTATTGATTTTAACTTAAGTTGTATATATAGCTTTGTGTGGTTCAGGCATAAATGGGAAGGAAAACATCTCCAGCACATTAGTCTAAATGTTCACCTGTTGGCTGCATGAAATTACTATCCCAAGAGACAGGCAATCAGACCTGTAAGAGACTTCGATTTATAAGTCGCGTGTTCCAGTGCAATCCATAACATACTTTTATCAGATTAAGGTCTCATAGAACATGTCTCACGTTGTATATGCCTCTTGGAAGTCTTCAGAAACATCCAAATAACTGTAAAGGTCACAACCTTGTATGGGTTGGCTACTGGCAATTAGAATGATGGCCAATTTAATCTTACTAGCCAGAGACCAAGACATTAGACACAAAATAATTTGTAGTCCTCACTTATCTAGTGTTTAAAAAAGCAGATGGAGCTCTAAAGGGTATGTGGAGATATCTCAGCTGCTTCGGGCCTTCTTTGGAATCAG
Source organism: Spea bombifrons (assembly GCF_027358695.1). Lineage (NCBI taxonomy): Eukaryota > Metazoa > Chordata > Amphibia > Anura > Pelobatidae > Spea > Spea bombifrons. Next base: position 7,886,491 of record NC_071093.1, on the reverse strand, counting down.
CATGTTGTTTTGCGTGGTTTTCAGAGACAATTCTTGATGGAGTCGTTGAGGTTGTGGGCTTTCAGTGATTTACAGGCACACAACTGACTTGCTCCTCACCACTGTGTCCAAGTCTTCGCATGCGAAACAGGAATATGTACGTTGGCATAGGTGGTGGCATTTGAGGCTGTTTTGGCCTTTTGTGGGAAAATAATGAAATGAAATGCATTTTATGGTGGACCAAACTGCTAACATCACGTCATCCTACATGAAATCTAACCTTCTCTTGAAATCTGAAAAGCATTATTAATAATGCGAATAAAATCATGTAGACCTTCAGTCCATTCCGACTAGCAATGGCTTGGCATGACTCTATATAACTGCAGCTTTGCTTCTTAGGCCACTGAAGAGAGACGACATGTGCCAGGAACAGAGGAATCCTCAGTCTTATTGTCCATGGTCATCTTTCCCATTTTTTTTTACCATACATGAATTCACATGGTAACTAGGGTGACCACATCTGCCATGTTTTCCAGGACAGATATAATATACTGCTGACCTGATAAAGTGCGGCCCTGCAGTATATGGGATGTATAAACTTAAATATTCAGTTATAAATCCCACACACTGCGCTTTACCTGTGCTGGTCAGCAATATATATAAATTATATTTGTCCGGGGAAAAACATGGCCAGTGTAATCACTATACTGGTGCTGTAAGTGTATTATAATTTAGATGCCCCACTACCCCTAAATCCATTCATTAAAATCCCTTTATTTCCCATGGCTGGGCTCAGAATCCTGCACCCTGCAGTTTGGCACTCTAGGAAGCTGCCTAATTTGGCATCTTGGACATGCTGGCATTGTTAATCCACCACTGAGCATTTGCCAATCCATCAATTAATCCGAGATGCAACACTTTTTTTTCTGACTATTGACAGTTGTCTGTCACAGGAAGGGAATTTATGCTTTGTTCCCACTGAAATATATGGTGTTGCAGCTCAGAGATTCCCACGGGCAAGTGCGGGCTCTACTGTCCCCCTCCTAATGACCGAATGCTAGGTAGAGAGCTACCAATTTACCTCCGCCAATAAAGTCATATCTAAGGCGTGATTGCTCCTTGTCCGTACTAGCAATCATAATAAAATAAACTTGCCAGCACATCAGAGCTACATGATTAGCAACCTGTACAAGGCCTTAGAGAGGCAGGAACAGAGAGAATAATGTACATCAGGTACTCCGCTTAGCATACATATGATTGACTGCCTTAATTACACCCTGCCGCTCTCCTATTCATCTTCAGCACTTAGGGTCAGTGACCAGGAATAGCAGGTCAAACCTTAATCTTGACAATGTCTTCTGAATGTCTTTTTGGCATTGACACAATATTGCCTTTCCAGTGTGGGGGGGAGGGGAATTTGCATTGGCACAATATGTACCTCTTTGAAAAGAGTACATCCTCCTAATGCAAGCCAATAGATTCTTAGAAGCACCTATACAAACACTGTGAAATTATGTATGTGTATAATTATATGCACTGGTTTCCAGCAAGAAATCAGCAACTGTCCTTTTTCCATCCTTAATATTGAAATTGTTACACTTTCTCTTTTGTGTATTATTATGTTTTTTTTTCATGATACAAACACAAAGTGATACAAATGTTTCTATTTCAGAATGACTATATCTTTTAACACATAATTTGGAAGATGGATTCGCTTCTCTAAAGACAGAATTATACAAGAAAGCACTTTATCTAATAAAGAAATTAACCCTTTATAGGAATGTTCATTTATCCAAAGGGACATATGACTATTGAACAATGAATTTTCTGAGTTCTTTCAGTAACAGGAGGGGTAGATCTACTAAGGTTACAAGAAAACTTAATGTGCCAATCCCAGCACCAGGGAAGAAATAGACAGATGGGTCTTTAAAGATGGCAGGGAGTTTATATGTACTTGTCACAGAGCAGAAGGGAATTCCTGTCTGTTGCATTGCAGGGTTTCTGGATAATGTAAGTTTATTTGAGCAGTAAAAGTATTTCCGGATGCTAAGAAGATAACAGAGAGATGTGCTCTCACCCACATGGCTAAGAATAGGATCCAAGCTGTATATCTGTATGGAAATGTTATGTAATTCTTCTATTGGTGACTCAGGATGCAGAGAATGAAACAAGAATTTTGGTGTAAAAAAATGAAAATCTTGTGTATGCTCATTGGGATATTTTTAGATACTATTTGCAGCCTACTCAAGGAGGAAGGAAGGCATTTTAAGACCATAATAATTTGATTGTGTCTGTGCCCCCCTCCCCATACTGTCCTTAAACACATCCATGCATATAATCAGACATATCGTTTTACCATGAAGAGGTTAAATGTTACAATTTAGGGGTTAAGGGGTGATTTGAGGTATATAATCCAAGAAGAATTCCACCTGGGACTCAGAGCAGAAGATCCTGCTGCAGAACATCTTTCACCTTATTATTCCTGCTACATGCACTTGTTCAATAAGAACACCAAAAAATGATTCATCACTTTAATAACAAAAAATAATTGTAAATTCAAGAGTTAACCATTGAAATGCCAGAGAGCAGTAAAACAGTGTCCTTTGGCACTATAATCTAAGGAAAGGGTTAACTGGTGGATGTTTAACACATCTGTCTACATATAGTAGTTAATAAGATACTCAAGTTTAAAAAAAATGTAAAAAAAAACAAAAACAAAACTATAGGACTGTTTCGATAGCAGAAGGAGGTTGGGAAATCGATTATATTCCATTTATAGAATCAGTAAAAAAAATGGTTAAAAACATCGATGAAATTCCATTTATAGAACCAGTAAAAAAAATAAAATGTAAATAAATGAGACATGCTGTAGATAGACACACATATGGTCGGTGTCTATATATAAACAGACACGTTACTGATGTAGTAAACACACACGCTGTGATTGTGTGGCATGCGTGTCAGTCCACGCGTGTCCTGTCAGCTGAAAGTCTACACGCACACTGTCACACACACACTTTCCAAGGGGTTGCCCACTGTTGGAAAGCCTGTTACAGAAAGTGAGAACCCGGCTCTTGCTCCCACCTTAAACCCAGATCTCTCTCACACTCTCCCACCGTGACGTTTCATCGGAAATTTACCAAAGCCAGAAACATTCAACTGCACTGCCCGAGAGAGGCTGGGGAGCCTGTCATTGGCGGATGTCGTTGCTGACGTAGGCTGACGCTGGCTGCTTGTAGTGTATGTTAGCGCTGGTATACCGAGCCCACATAAACAAAGGCACATTGGAGGGAAGGGCTCAGAGCGCTGATCACCGCTCACTACTAGCGCTGCTCCTGCCCCAGCCACAGGGATGTGCACACAGCTGCATGCCTAGAGGAGCTGCCCCCACAGCGCTGCAAGTAAGTGCCCTTTTATTTTATATATATATGTATAAAGTATCTATTCATTCTGGAGGAAAGGGAGACTTGTCACATATGAAACAGATGTTACTAATGTGCTTTATGTGTCTTTTATTTTATTTTGTGCACTATAAAGAGAGTGTTCTCAAAAGAGTGTCATGCAATACGAGAGTGTCTTCCAGATGTTGCCTGAAACAGGATCATTAAGGAATACTTTCATTCATTTAAATATATATATATATATATATATATATATATATATATATATATATATATATATATACAGATAACATATAGAGTGAGAGAGAAAAGATGACTGTAGCAATTAAAAGACAGGTGGCCTGAGCATGGTGATGATGGTACTGATTATTATTATTTAGCCCCTTTTTCTCTGCTGGGGACAAGTTGCTGGATACCTATCACATGTAATTACAGATCGCTTAGCTCTGTGTCAGTTCCTTAAGGAATCTATCACGTTGCTAGCTAGACATCTCCTGTCTGTGTTGTGAATACCCCTCTGTAGGGTTACCCCACAAAGTGTATATGGCAAGGAGGTTCACTGGATGATGATACCCCAGCTGGGGCAAGTTCCTGAATGCCCATATACTGCGTGCTTTGCTGGAGGATACTTGTTACCCTGCTGGCTCTGGGGGAGGTGATATCACCGTCTCCTAGTTACTGTACAGGGACCATCAGCTGAAAGGGTGATGCAAACCAATTAATATTGAAGTGATCTGGATGCCTTGATATTATGTCCTGCGCTAATAAGCTGTATTGCTGGAGCTTTTCAGTTCATTCTGTACACAGGGGTTTGCGATTTCAGCTCTAATGTCAGCCCAGTCACACAAGTTACTAAACGACATATCTTGATACAATGTATGACTTGTTCAGCAAGTTTCCTTTACTAAGGAATTCAAAGCCCTTCGAATTAAAACATACACGCCATTAGCATTTTCATTTAATATAGTTATATTATCTTTGTTATATTATATATATATATATATATATATACATTATATTACTTTATCATATATTATATGTTTATGCTGGAAAAATGGTGACTCAATGCTTAAATGAACAAAACATATTTTGCCCCAAATTGTATCTTAAATACACGAATATGGCACATCTAAAACCTTGTTGAAAAATAAAACACTATTATAATTATTACATTTCTCAGGCCTCCTTAAGGAAGCCTAATACTCTATGGTTATAGATTGCTTAAACAGGAAAGTGTGTTTGGTTATGGGCTAATTGATCAAATGGTTACTCTCAAATAACTTGAACAGCCTTTATGTACAGATTAGTGACTCACCAGATTAGTGGATATTAGTGATTTACAGTGGTGAAGTGTACACACTTGTTAGAACTGGTGCTACTTAAACAATTCCATAAGAACCTTTCTTCTGCACTCTTCTACTTTCCAGTTCTGTATTGATTTAGGTGTATGTTGCATTTAAAAGCACCACTTGTGATTAGACTTAAAGCTCATTTAAAATATATAGTGGATCTCGTGATGTTAATATATATATATATAATATATGTGTGTGTTTCTTCTTACATACTTACATTCTGTGTTTCAGAAACCTTTGCCGGAACCTGGGTTCTAAACAGAACGTTTTTGATTTCATCTTGGAAAGTTTGTCTTAACGATAATTACAACACTGTCCTCTTTCAATTCCATCGACAAGGAGCTGACCTCGGCTGAAGGTTTGTTTTTGCCCAATATATTCTTTTATATATGACCCTATTTTAGTTTGCGTGGGGGGTATTGCAATAACCGGATGAAGGGGTTAACTTTGCTATATTAATATTACGGAAAAAGACCCCCCCCCCATAGAAATCCTATATTTCTAGAAACACTTAGCTGATAGAATTGGGGAGTATCTGTAAGAGCATGTCCTGGCTACTTTGTTGTCCCAGTTATTCCCAATACCTTCCAGAAGGCTTGGCTTCACAGTTTTGATTTTGTCTTAGACCTCAGGAGTGTCTGGTTCGGTGCATTGTAAGGTTTTTTTTTGCATGCTTCCAGCACTCTAAGGGTTAAAATTAATAGATATTTTTGTGTAATAAATGAAACAATGGTCCATGAAGGGACCTAGAGCAGAAAGAAAGTGTATCAGGATGGGTATATATTAAATTGTTTCATTTGCAGCCATGCCCTGTGTTCAGGCTCAATATGGGTCATCGCCTCAAGGAGCCAGCCCAGCTTCCCAGAACTACAGTTACCACTCATCTGGAGAATACAGCTCCGATTTCTTAACTCCAGAGTTTGTGAAGTTTAGCATGGACCTCACCAACACTGAAATCACTGCCACCACTTCTCTCCCCAGTTTTAGTACCTTTATGGACAACTACAGTACCAGCTACGAAGTCAAGCCTCCTTGCTTGTATCAAATGCCCATCTCTGGCCAGCAGTCTTCTATAAAAGTTGAAGATATTCAAATGCACAGCTACCAGCAACACAGCCACTTGCCACCCCAAAGCGAGGAGATGATGCCACACTCAGGCTCTGTCTACTACAAACCCTCTTCACCTCCAACCTCCAGCACTCCGGGTTTCCCTGTCCAGCACAGTTCAATGTGGGATGACCCTGGCACACTTCACAGCTTCCATCAAAATTATGTTGCCACCACCCACATGATTGATCAGAGGAAAGGTCCTGTTTCCAGACTTTCCCTGTTCTCTTTCAAACAATCTCCGCCTGGAACTCCAGTGTCTAGTTGTCAAATGAGGTTTGATGGCCACCATGTTTCCATGAACCCCGAGCAGTCAGGAGCTCACCATGTGGTAGACGGACAGACTTTTGCAGTCCCTAACCCTATAAGAAAACAAGCATCTATGGGTTTTCCTGGACTCCAGCTTGGCCATGCATCTCAATTGATAGACAGCCAGGTCCCTTCTCCACCATCCAGAGGATCCCCATCAAACGAGGGTCTCTGTGCTGTATGTGGGGACAATGCTGCTTGCCAACACTATGGAGTTCGTACGTGTGAAGGGTGCAAAGGGTTTTTCAAGGTTAGTATGAGCATTTTAAAATATATTTAATACTTGTCACATATGTAATATCCATCCTACAAAAAATCTAGGAGGTCACACAACTTGAATTGAAGCTTCCTGAATTAATCTAATGTGTTCTACTTGTTCTCAAACACATTTCTGGAATTAGGTCCTAACAAATTGTAGTTCCGATGGAATTCTAGTCCTTCTAGCAGTCAACTTGGGGGCTTTTTTTTTTTTTACATACCCTAGCTATAAACTCATGTTTGGTAGAACATTAGTATGTGTATGTGCCTCTAAGAAGCCTTCCCATCAGATTTAAATTGGATAGGACAGAGAAAAGTGTCTGAGCTAACCAACTGGAACAGAATTCCCTATGGTAAAATTAAGTGATCTCTTTATTTCACTATCCTGATTGAATAATCTTATCATTTGAAATAGAGAAGTCTCCAAGGGATGGAAATAATATGAATGCCCACGGATTTCTATTTACTGAACGTCTACTCCTTCTCTTGGCATACAAAACACAGCTAGGAGCTTGCAAGAATAGCTCAAATGTTAATGCTATCAATTTCCTCCTGTTTAAATGCCCCACACAATAGCAAAGGCATCGCAAGACACCTCATTCTCATCACTTGGAATTCTGGCTTTAATGAGAATTAACAAATCAAAGTCGGATTCCATCTCCTTTTCCTTACCCATTTCTTTATTTTTTTCCTTCTGTCTCCTTCAGCGCACAGTCCAGAAAAATGCCAAATATGTTTGTTTAGCGAATAAAAACTGTCCGGTTGACAAACGACGCAGGAACAGATGTCAGTATTGTCGCTTTCAGAAGTGCCTAGCAGTCGGCATGGTCAAGGAAGGTATAGATCAAAATCATTCCTTATATATTCTTTACGATGTATAAATTTATAAGTTTGTGCTTGATGTCCCATTTGTTTTGTAAATACAGCGATAGACTCCGCTTGTGTTAATATTACACACTTCCCTGGTTCTATTTGTGTAGATGCAATAGTTATTCTGCAATATTATATTAAGCAAATGTATAGGGGCACATATTAGAAAAGCCTATATATAAATGTATGTAGACATAGGTGTATCAGTGATCCTACTGCAAAAAAATAAAATAAAAGGTATTTTTATTAAAAAAAGAGCAGTCTTATTTAAGGAGGAAATCTGATTGTTTAATATAATAGATTGCAAGCTTTTGAGACTACAGAACAGGTGCATACCATGCATTTAATTGAACCCTTTTGGTAGAAAGGGTTTAATAGATTGCAAGCTTTTGAGACTACAGAACAGGTCAATAGCATGTATTTAATTAAGAATAAGTAGTCAGTTAAGGAGCACATTTGGCAAAGATGCTGTAATATAATTAATTGCAAGCTTTCACGACTGTTCTGTACAACACGCCTGATGAAGAGTCCTATATAGCCTCCAGAGCTTGCGATCTATTACACTATAGTAATCGTAATCCTAGGATATATATAGGATTACTATATAAAAAAAAATAAATATATATATATATTTTTTTTTACCAATTTTTCTCCGTTTTCTTTCTGTAGCTAACAGGGTACCGTTTTAAGGGTCTCAATTAAGAAATTGTTTTTTTATGAGTGATTTCTTTGCTTTAGGAAAGTGGTTGCATTTGTTGTCCCTGATTTGCAGTAAATTTGAAGCACATAGACTAATAGGTGCCCCCCACACTGGGCACATGCCAGGGCCAGGGAATTTAATGTCTGGCAGAATGTGATGTGCTTTGTGTGTGTTACAAGCAGCAGCACAAAGGAGTCAAGGGTGTCTTTGTAATGAGTGAGAAAACAATGCGTGGCAGGAATTTGAGTGGGTGCTCAATGTGAACATCTCGTTTTTTTCTGTGTCCTGCAGTGGTTCGTACAGACAGTTTAAAGGGACGGAGGGGTCGCTTGCCATCCAAACCCAAGAGCCCCCAGGAGCCATCACCCCCCAGCCCCCCGGTGAGCCTGATCAGTGCCCTGGTGAGAGCCCACGTCGACTCCAATCCTGCAGTGAGCAGCTTGGACTATTCCAGGGTAAGTGGGTGTCCTGTATGGGGTGGATCTCTGCTACCCTCAGCCAGCACTGGAGACCCCATCAGGGGCATTTAAATGACCCATTTCCCCGCTGCATCCCCAGATGCAAATGCTTTTATGCCAGTGCTCCTGAAGCTAATTCCCTTTGACACCTAATTCCGAAGATCACAGATTATCACACACATCATGCAATCATGTATGCACACTGAGTACTTGCAAACATTTACAGATTTCCACCCTAAACCTTTCAACTCTTTTTTAATAATAATAAAAATATTTTCTATTAAAAAATATTTTCTGTATTGAACTGCCATTAGGGAAATGTCTATTTTCGAAGCATTTTATTTGTAAAACAACCATCATTAAATTAATTACAACAGAAATTCCACCTCTGTGATCAAAATCAGTATTAATAACAAAGCTCTTCTATTATAAGGGAGGATGGTAAATTGACACCATTTTCAGAAGATCACAAATTATTAGCCAAAAAAGTAAAATATACTGCTTTTCACCTTAAACTTCAAATAATAATAAAAATATATTTTAATATTAGGAATATATTATTTTCTGTATTAAAACACAATTAGGGAAAATATAAATATATATTCAAAGCAAACTTATTTTATCTATAAAAATTAATTACAACTAAGCCGTTTTAATTATTTTAATAGCAAATATCTCCTATGATAAAGGAGGATTGTAATTTCATGGGTTAAATGTTCATCTCATTGAGTATTTTTTAAATTGTATTATTACCATTCTTTGTTACTTATTTTATTCAGAATTAATTTTAGTATTTAATAACAATCTTTGTAGTATATTAAATTTGAATATATTTTATTAGTTTCAGGCTAACCCAGAATTTCAGATGACTGGAGATGACACACAACATATACAGCAATTCTATGATCTCCTCACTGGATCTATGGAGATCATTAGAGGTTGGGCAGATAAGATCCCAGGGTTTTCTGAGCTCCACAAACAGGATCAAGATCTTCTCTTCGAATCAGCTTTCTTGGAACTCTTTGTATTACGATTAGCATACAGGTAATTATTAAATTACATTTTGATTGTCATATTGCGAACCTTTTTCAAAGGTCAATTGATTCTTATTTTATTGGTAATTGGGATGTTTATTATTCTCATACTAATTCTTTTTGGGGGGGATTTGTCTTCTAATTAATTGCAGGTCTAACCCATCAGAGGGCAAGCTGATTTTCTGCAATGGTGTGGTCTTACACAGGCTGCAGTGTGTCCGTGGGTTTGGGGAGTGGATAGATTCCATTGTGGAATTTTCCTCTAATCTGCAAAGTATGAGCATTGACATATCTGCATTTTCCTGTATTGCTGCACTGGCTATGGTTACAGGTTAGTATTTTCTAAAACTCAATTTAGAACAGTGCATTTTTCTGCGTGGGAAAAAAAAAACGCGAGTGGGAGACTTTAATAATATTCCTTTTTTTCTTCTGTAGAGAGACATGGCCTTAAAGAACCAAAAAGAGTAGAGGAACTTCAGAACAAGATTGTCAACTGCCTGAAAGATCACGTGACTTTTAATAATGGGGGGTTAAATCGCCCCAATTACCTTTCCAAGCTCCTTGGGAAGCTTCCTGAACTCCGCACCCTTTGCACACAGGGTCTACAACGCATTTTCTATCTCAAACTAGAAGATCTGGTGCCCCCTCCAGCCATTATTGACAAACTCTTCCTGGACACTTTACCCTTCTAAGACATTTCAGTAAACCCTTAAGAAACTTTACCCAGTTTGAGGACTCTGCTTATGAAAAGCTGCAGTTTGCCAGGAGAAACCCATGCCGTCTTTGCCAAGGGCAGAAGGGAGGACTGGCATCCTTGGCCACTTCTTGGATACCAAGATTGAAATCAACAAACACACTGCTATCAACTTTTAAGGTTTTGCCAAAATTCCTTATATACTACAAGAGACAACGTCTTAATAATAAAAAGTATATTTGCTCAGCTAAGAACGACCCAAATTCCTAGAGTATTATGGTGACCCACCAACATTACCCTGCCAGAGACTAAAGTTTTCTGTTGTAAAGGAAAGCTGTAATATATTGTGAAAAAATAATAAAAAATAATAATAATAAATGTTCAGTGGGTGGCATGAAGAAGGATAACGGCTTGTACATGTATAAGATACAGTTTAGCTATTTTTAATTATTTTGTGCCTATTTATGAATAAATATCAAACCGATTCTACAAGCTGTGTTTGCAAAAAAAAAAAATAGAAAAAATAATTAAAAATCACAAAAAATGATAAAGCTTAAAAAAGAAGCATGTTTATACAGTGCTAGATCGGGAAAAGTTATAGGCAATTGCTATTTCAGTAATGTCTATATTATATAAATAGTATTCAGACACTATGTAGTCTGTTAGATTTTATAAAGATTGGTAGTTATACGAAATTTAATTTTGTTTCTCAACTGTACCATAAGTGGGAATATGTATTATTAATTAATAATCACGACAGAGGACACATTGTGTTTGTAACACCGTCCAACATTCCTTGTTTGTAAGTGTTGTATGTACTGTTGATGTTGATATAAAAGGTTTATATCTTAATTATTTTGTTGTCTATGGCTAAGTTAAACTTGCATGCAAAAGCTTTTATCAGTTTCCAGTTAATGCATACATCACTGGAAATTACCGAGCACTTTGAATTATTTTCCCCAAATTTTACAAAAAGATTGTCAACTAATATATTATTTCATGTTTAAGTAAAATTTGAAACATTGCCATAATCTTATTTTAGTAAGTGGTTTTTGTATGTTTCAGCATCATACCAACCAAGAGTTAATACATCTCTTGCAGAATTTATTTAAAGAACATGCTTCAGGCTTATACTATATACCCAAGTGGATAGATTATATATTTTATGGAGGATCAAAGATAATGTGTTTAAAACACGAAAAAATGCGACTTTTAATTATTTTATTTGTGGGTTAATTTTAACTTCGTGAAGCTAGTAGCGGTCACATCAAAGGAATATTATATGATCAATGGAATATTTGGAGATTAATATCATATGATATAAGATATTTGAAATTAGAATAACGTATTTTAATTAAATTGAGGGAATTTTATTGTACACAATTTTTCTTGGGGGGGGATTTTCAAAATGATAAAACTCAACACAAAAAAGAAATAATTTATTATGTACTGTTAGGAGATAATACTGTATTTATGATTTTAAAAGTTGTGAAAAATATACCCAGAAATACGAAGTATCTTAAGACATAACACATTTAACAGGTAAAGAAAATGTTAAGAAAAATACGTTTTCGGTCATTTATGAGAGCAAAACAGACATTTAAAAGCATCCTTCAGACAAAGGTGACATTAATAAAATCAAGATTTGTAAAGTGATGTGCATTGGGCATTTATCACCAATTCTATTATAATATATATGCATTTTCCTTTTTAAGGAAAAATATTTCCTTAAACTGCTTGGTATGAAGCAACCCTTCTTATAGAAAATAATTCAGTCTAACTCCAAACCACCTTCTTAGTATATATCAGATCCAATATCCTGTACCTGCAAGATCTAAGCACCATTGCTGAAAATTGGATTTTAAATTAACATTGTTGCCCTAAGAGAAAATGGGAGAAAAAGGTGGAAAAGAATAGGAAACAAATTTCATTATTTTGAACGTTCTTATTCTACAAAAAATATATAAAAAAACTAAAAAAATAAAAAGTACTTAAGGATTTGGACTGGTAACCAATTTATTTCAGTTTTATGACCTTACCTGTTTTTTTCCTGTTGCAATTCTTAGGAGTAATTGCTTTTTCCTATAAGGAATCTTAATGCACCGTTTACAAGATCGTTATTAGAAATCTTCTGTTTTTCGAGTATATATATATATATATATATATATATATATATATATATATATATATATATACATATTAACAAGCTGTGAGAAGTATTAAATAATACATTTTTCCCTGCTCTATTTCTTCTTATTCATTCACATCATTTTCTCATTCTCCATCAAACACTGATCTCACTTTATTTAGAATAAGGGATCAATAACTGTGATTTAAAACAAATATTTACCCGCACCGCTTTAAAGCCACGCACCACAATTTAAGAGTCCAATTTAGCAGCTAATCCCTTTTGAAAATCGGTTTATAACATAGAATTCATCATTACATCGGAAATGAAAGTGCTTTTGTCTATCTTTGCATTGAGAGTTTGCGGAATCAATGGACTTTATATTTGATAATATTTCTGGAAAATTTGAATTTGAAGAACTTTTTTTTTTTTAAAAAAAAGAGGAGCCATTGACCTCCCAGCTGTGAAACCTGATGCTATTTTTTTTAAAAAAAAATCGAAAATGGAAAGCTAAAAATATGGTGTATAATCTGATGTATAAATAACAGATCTATCTCGGCATTTTTTTAAAGTCTGCACAATTTTCTTTGAAGTTTCTATTTATTTTAGTAAGTTTAATATGTAGAATAGATTCAATGTACGTAGCACAGAAACAAAGAGTAATTGTATATTTTAAAAAAATAGTTTAGTTTTGTAGCATTGAAATACTACTGAATAGATTAAGTCTCGTATACGTTTAAAGATGTTCTTGTCATTTTTTAATCAAATATTGCGTATATTTTATATTATTATTATTATTGGTATTTTTTGGTTTAATTTGAGACCTGTCATCCCTGTAAAAAACAGAACCCCAAAACCCTACTGTAACAAATAATTTTAAGAAGTTTTAATTTTACAAAATTATCTTAATCTTAACTCCGTAATCAAGGGGTTAGTTTTAAATTCCATCGAATTTTAAAATTCATTTTAATGGTTCTTGTTTTATAGATGTCAACTGGAATTTTCACTTATTTAAAGTATAGCTAATTAGAGAAAGCTTAACCAGTTCAGTGCCGAGTGAAAGTACAGCACCTGCTAATCCAGTTTTGGGTTTAAAGCCCCCGCTCTTTCCAGAAATCAAAGCTTAATGATCTGTGTCCATGTGTGAATGGAACCCTGAAAATAATTAAATAGAAAATTAAAACCTACCGAATAATATTTTGCTTTTATGTGGTTTTAACAAAACGATTATTCCTTGATAAGGGTTAGACATGGCTGAAAAGGACGTTCAAATACGTGCACATGTCATGACCATTAAGATTATTTAGTTTATTTCACACAGTATGAGATGCTTGGAAATTTGGGGTTAATCATTTTTACCCTTTGAGGACCAAGGCTTTGTCCCCCCATTTGGATCTTCAAGGAGTTAATTGTTCCTGCCCAATAATGCAGTATGCATCCTGGTCAATTAAAGGTCCTATATGAAACAAATAGATAGCGTGCACTTAGTGAATTTTATGTGGACAACACATTTATCTGTGGGTATTAACAAATTTCTACATCAGTAACATGACTATGTGCATTAGTGATACCTTTGTAATGTATTGATATATACACCAGGTATTCACTTCAGCACTTGAGGACAGAGCTACGACTCCCATCACTCCAATCCACCCATTATGTGGCTGATGATACTGGAGGTTGTAGGGAAAAAGCTTACATATAAATGGTCTAATGAAGCAGATCACCTACATTTACTATTGTAATGGTAAGAAACATACACTAAGGATGTTATATGCCCACTACCACAATAGGTGATTTTTTAAGCTCTCTTTTTTGAAGTGAGATAAAGCACCGAGTCTACATTATATGATTGCATCCTTAATATTGGAATACCCAAAAAGCCTATATACACAATTTTAACCACTATGTGTCCCATTTGCTTCTATAGAATGTCATATGAAATGCAAGAGTATGGAAGTTATGTATGGATGTGTATATTATTACAGGACTCCATGTGTATGCAAAGTACAGCATAACCAGAGAACATTAGTCTGTACAAGTGCATCAGGGATTTAAACTGAATGTATAGGGCTCTCTGCCATTAAGCCTGATATTTAAAATCCAGAGCTCTAACGGCATTGGGTCTGAACATAAATATAATATATCTACTGCAAAAAATACAAATTATCATTGAAGGTCTGGCGTGAAATGCTGCCATGTTTACACACCATTAACCCCTTTTATGCTGAAGGGAGATGATATTGTAGTGTGCTGCACACTAGTTTGATGGCACTCACCGGGTAGGATCTACTGATAAGGCAGTAAGATGAGTTTACTGAGGGGCATATGCTGCTAAAGAGCAGTGATTTACTTCTTGATTGGCTGGAAGACTGCTCTGGCCCCATTGGCTGCATGAAAACTGTCAAGGTCATTGGCTTTAACCTCATCAGTGCCAGAAAGCGCTGAACCTTCACACTATGCAGTACATACTGCAGGACTGCCTTTGACCAGTTTATTGTTAAGTCTCTATACCACTACACCATTTGCAGAAGTAGTGTTTATTCTACAGTGCACATCTTCAGTATAATATAAGGGTGCATGATCTTAATAATTGCATTCAGTTACATAATATTTAATTATTAACCCACTATTTGTCAGTGAAAACCTATGTAGCCAAGGCCATTATTGTGTTGTCTGCAGAGAAGGTGGCACAGGGCACATTAAGAGTTATTTACTGCAGATGTTAGCAATAGGGTTCTGATGTGACCATATTTAAACCATAGAAGCAATTCTTATTTCTCAACCAGTGTTAATGTGGTGTTTATATGCGATGCAAATACCAGCTGCTAGTGTGGCATGAATTGAGCTAGGGCTTAGTCAGACCGCAGACATGGCTTGATGAGCAGAGCTGGACTTGCCCACAGCCTATGGAAACATAAGGAAAGTGGAGTTAGAGCCACCACCGGACAGGTTTCATGTCCCAGGCTTCACCCAGCCAATTTAGGCTTGCTGGCCCATACACCCATATCTCCAGGGTAGAGTTGGTAACTTTCAAATGGTCCAGCAATATACATGTACAACAGATGTAGAACAAACGGGACTACCTAGAAACCATTTAAAGAACATCACCAGGCTGAGTATTAATGTCTTAATACATTACTCCATATGGCAATCCTGAACAGGGATTTGGCACCCTAACAGCTGAGGGTCAAAGCTTTCTGGTACACTATGCAAACTGGGTGCCCCCAACCACCCTCAATAAGCCAATTGTATCTGACATGACCAGGCCCTACTGGGTGCTTTCTGCAGCATTTTAACCAATAGTAATATTGTTAACTAGTTCCTATTAGAAGAGGATCTTTGATGATCCATATCTTCATCTTAAATTCAGCAAACTTTGCATTGTGGCCACATGTTTCACTAGACACCCAATGGAAAGACTAGCCACCACCAGATGATCAAACTGACATTAAGCCAAAGTCATGCATGGCTATGTTTTACACGAGAAGCATAAGTTTAAGGCCATCATTGGAGTGGATTGCCATAGATTTAATCATAGATTCAATGTATAAATTATTTGATTTTTTTTGCAATATTTTTTTTATGCATTAAAAACACTACAGGCTACAGGCAAATTGTATATCGAATGCCCAAGCAACCCTTGGACGACTTCTATTTATGCTTAACTCAACCTACTGTTGTTGCAGTTTTGACAGTCGCCAGTGTGAGCTATTTCCATGCCACACAATGAAAACCATTTTGCGCAATTTGTTGTTACAGCACAATGACAACAAGCGACACGAGGTTTCCCATAGTGTTAAGTTGTGCGCTATTCACCTCTGAATGTGTTTTTATATTTATTAACCGTCAGTGTTCATCATACTGGTATTATTATGTGACTTGACATTCTTTGTGCTGTGAATTAAATATCCTACAATGCACCTTCTCTGAATCAGCATTCAAGGTCTTTTTTTTTCTTGCAAAAGTGCTTCCAATATTGTTCTCGTAACAAAACAACCATGCCATAATTAAATAGGGAGGTATAAATCTAAACCCAGACGCTGAGAAGGTGATGGTGAATATTAGCAGAACCTGCACCAGACTGTGACCTGATAAGACCTAATGTATTTCATACCTCCCGGTGTTTTGTCAAGGCTCTCTTTTATAACGCATACATTTATGTAATATGCAGCTGGGTGTGTATTCAAGTAAGTCCACAATTTGTGAAACCATTGACTTAGAGTAAAGACTTTCAGAAGCTGCCATTCAAACGACAGATTTCAACCCAATTTTATAGGGCGGTTTCTGAATTCCTAATAGAAATACTTAAAAGGATTTAACAAAGTACAGAAAGGGAGTTTTGTTTCAAAGGATGTAAAATGTTAGAACAAGAGGCCATAATCTAAAGCTAGAGAATCAGAGGCTTGGATGTAGCATAGGGAATTTTGACTTTACTGAGGGGGTGGTAGATAAATGGAATAACTGCTCATCAGAAGAGGTTAATTCTCAACCTACAGCAAGACCAAGGACGGATTAAGGTCTGAGTCTTTACATCAGGAATAATGGGCAGACTAGATGGGGCCGAATGGTTGTTAACTGCCATCAAATTCTATGTTTCTATTTCACGAATTCAAAATTGTGGGCACTTTTGTATTTGGGGCAATACACTAAAGAAGTGGTCATCATTATCTTGACTCATTTTCCATTGCATGCAGTTTTGGGATTCTATTGTTTTATAAGATAGTGAGCCTGCTTTACTTTTATAATGTTGATTTGATGTATAATAATGTTTCAAAGGTACCATATACGTGTAACATCTAGAGATTATCTGAGAAAGCAATGGCTAATTTTGGGTGACATGTTCACTTTGATTTCTCCTTATGCCAGAATCCAATGCAGTGCAATAGTATGTCGTATTGAGGTATAAGGTAGCATTAGCTCTTAAACATATGTATTCTGCCAGATCTTGAGTCAACCTTGAGCTGGTTGACCTTGTTTCTTTGTAAGAACTCGCACAAAATGTGTCCTTGGAACCTTCTGTGAAACCTTAGAAACATATGCCTTGACCAGGATTTTCAGATCGCTCATCTTGGTAGAGGTCGAGTTACGTTTAATGCAGAGTATCTTTGGCTATTAGACTGTCGCTTTGGCTTTAAAGGTTATTATTCAACTATAGATAATACGTCAGATGAGAAAATAAAGACATTCCAGAGCAAATAGATCAAAAAACACAAAACAGAATCAATGACAATGTCAGAGTATGAAGCTCGATGGTCTTGGGGATGCAAAGGTCATTGGTAGGGTGGTATCATTTGGAGCGTAGGACCACAAACCTTCATCCCTTAGAGGTCCTGTATTGGTGAGGATACTCCATTGAATGGTCCTCAAGAGCGGGGCTCTGTAAAAAGCATTTCATAACGTTACTCTTAGATGTTTCCCTCTTGAGCCCCTTTTTCCTGTGGAAAATGTTACCCTCTTATACTTCAATAAATCATTTGACAGATCAGATAGCAGATATAAATAAAATGTGATAGGTCCAAAATGAACATCCCTTCACTTTTATTTAGCCATATCTGAAATAATTGCAGGCGTAACTGGGAATTAGTCTTATAGCGGCTGATGACCGCTCTATCCTGAAGCCTTCAAACAGAAAAAGTAAGTGTAATGCACGTTAAGACATTTGTTTTTCAACTTCCATTCGGCACACAATAAGAGGCTAATTGTAATTTTCTATGACAGAGCCGTAAGCGTTGCAATGTTTCTTGTCATTGGAGGTGAAGTTCTTCCCAATGTTTCAGGTTTAGACATATTTCAAATGCTGTCACACAATAAATGACATCGGAAGAACTTGCTGTTTCTTAAGTGTTTAACAAATTACATTTTAAATGTCTTGTTTTATTTTGTTGAAGTTGGCATCGCACTTCCCACAGATACAGAACAGATCAGCGGGGATCAGCAGAAAAGGATAAATGATTGAATGGAAGTGAAGTACTTAAAACAATAAAAGCAGAAAAGTCCAAATGCACCTCTGCCTATCAATATGATCATATTAGATGACCTTACTTACATTTTAACCCCTTAATGACAAAGCCTGTACATATACGGGCTCAAAATGCATTGTTTTCAATGGGTTTTGGGACCGCCCATTGTCCTTAAGGGGTTAATGAAATCTTTACCATGGATCTGACAATCCCATGTGTGTTGGGTTACAAATGAATCAAAAGACATTGGATGCGTTCTAAAATTCAAAAGACATATCCATACTTTTTATATCCATTTAAGATGTTTTATTAAAATAAGTTTTTCAGATCTATTTGCTTCATTTGAGAAATAATCTTCATATTTAAGGGGAATACACCTGTATTCATCTGTGATAGATAGTGAGGGATTTTAACACATTATCGGAAAATATCGGTGTAAATCCCAGATATCGAATTATTAGCCTTGCCGCATACTGTTATTGTTTAGCTCAATAAAATAGGTGGCAGGTTTGGGGGTTTTTCACAAACAGTCAATTTCATAGCAACCATGGTAGGAAAAAACAAGTCTACCAAAGAACCAGCTTCATGCATATGTTGTCAGGACTGTTGGGAGCTATGAATTCTGCAGCAGTTTTGGAATTGATAGTGAACCTAACATGTAGGAGTAAATATGTCAAAAGTGGTAAAAAGTGAGGCTGCTCACGCAGTGTGTACGAGCAGCTAAAAGGAAGGCTCTGGGCAAGGAAAGAGATTAAGGGGGTAAGGGAGTGAGGTAGGGAGTAAGAGAGTGCAAAGGTAAGGGATTGAGGGAAGGAGTAAGAGATTGAGAGGTAGTGAGCATACTCTCAGGTAAGTGTACATTAAGGGGAGTGTGTTTTAGCATGAATATGTATGTGTATGTTAGCATGAATGTGTATGTGTGTTAGCGTTAGTGTGTGTTTGCATGAGTGTGTACATTTGTACAAGTGTGTGTAAATATGTGTGCTAATGTGTTTGGTAGTTACCGGGGGGACAAAGGGCAAATGGGGGCCACTTAGACTTACCTGCCGGAAGGTGCCAGCCTCCCATGGTCATGAGTGCATGAGATTTTACTGAACTAGGTCACAGGTAAAAAAACCTTTGAAGAACATTGCACTAGAGAAACCACAAGACTCAGTATGATACTGCCTTGCGGTAAACAACAGGTTGTCAAATTATTAGTTACCCAGAGGGACCCTCTGACTCTGCAGTCATGGGAAGAAAATGAAATAAAACCCACTTTTTCAACTCTAAGCTAGCTTACTATACACAGCACCTGGGGACCCCAAGTCTTAATGGAACCCCAAAGCTTGTTGGTGCACGGGTGGGCCATTTGATTCTGCCAAGTACGATATCTGCTGCTATTAAGTTCTGTAGTTCTTTACTGTAAGGTTTGTTACATCACTGGCAATTTTTTTGTGTGAAAACTGGCTCCTTGCATTTATTTGCTCCATGATATAATTGCACAT
Organism: Spea bombifrons; assembly: GCF_027358695.1. Lineage (NCBI taxonomy): Eukaryota > Metazoa > Chordata > Amphibia > Anura > Pelobatidae > Spea > Spea bombifrons. Next base: position 7,866,751 of record NC_071093.1, on the reverse strand, counting down.
AAGCAAGGGCTGATTTCACACACGTGCAGTGACATTTACAACAACACAGGCATGTTCATCCAAGACGTGATACCTTCACCGAGAGAGAGGACCCTCAACAGCTCGCACGGGGCTATCAGCATTTTGGGCTATGCCACTAGGCCACACCTAAACTGCTAAAAAGTGAATGAACAGAAGATGTCAAAGCGGGGTGAGGTTCAAGCTTCGGGGGTGAAGAAAAAAAAATGGGAAATTTGCTTTTCTTCCTGGATTTTAGTCCGTTAGCAGTGCTAAAGCTTTGAGTCATGTTTTTTTGTGATTTACTTCCACCTGATGAACTGAACTGTTTTTTTTTTTCACCCACCATACACAGAATTCACAAAGAAGGCCTACGTCAGGTTCCCTGGAAACCGAGTATATTTCGAGCTATAACAAGGCAAATTAACCGAGTCAGCATGCAGCACAGTATGGTCACACTGCATCCCGGGCTCATAATCTTTTGAAACAAGGTTGCAGCTTCCATTTTTTTTAATACTTTATGCACTCATTGCTTCCCTTAACTACGCTTTATCATTAAGACTCATGAACACAGACCAAGATGACAGTAAACTGTCCGATGTTGTTTATTCATTTAAATGGCAAACTGTCAATGCTTTTTACCTGTCAGGAGCAAAGAGTAACTAACTTTCTACATCTGACATCCCAGATCCCTCCAGTAAATACAGGTCCGTGATGTGCACACCGAATTATGCATACGATAAAGACGCTTCATTAATGTGACCCAGTAATGGTGGGTTATTAAAAATAATTGGGACTGATATTCATTTTTATTGGGAGCCAAGAGAACAGAAGCTTAAAAATAAAAATGTGGAAATGTATCCAATCAGGTAAACGATTAACGAAAAATCTTTATTTGGGAAAATGTATACGATTTCATCCAAAGTAGGACACTTCTAAACTAATGGTTTTTAGCAACCATGGTCTTGGCAAAGCCTTCTACCAAATTCCCAAAGGGTGAAAACCAGACACCGATTATGATTTGTCTTCAAGCGGTGGGCTTGAGGTTGGCTTTGTGAAGATTTTTAGGGGACTTAGTGAAACTTTTACTGCTACTTATGTAACTAAGTGAATTATTTAAAACCATGCCCGGAACATGCTCAGTTACAGCACATCAGATACAGATTATTGTGACGTTGATGCTATGGCGCCACTCAAAATTCCCCGAGCTCCTGAAGAAGAGAAGAAGGACTTTTGACTGTCTTGTTCTTAGAAAACTTGTGTGGGTGACAATGTGGGTTAAAAATGTGGGTTTTTGTTCTCATGCATATTTAATGAACCCTTTTCATATATTGGCATTGGAACCATTCTCCCCGTCTTGTCTGCCCATTTTTCCTGATGTAAATACTCAGACCTTCATCGGTCGTTGTTCTCGTCTTCTGCTGGAAGGTTGCTCCACTTATCTACCACCCTCTCAGTATTTCATACACTGCCAGACTGAAGTTTTAAACGCATCATGGCGTGCTTAAGGCCCTTAGGTACAAATTACTATGTTTTTCATAAGAATACACAAGATTTCTAATTTTGAAGCTTTCCAGTAACTAGTTTCTCATCAGTGGGTTAAAACAATCTATATTAAGCAGCTTTAACATCATCCTATATATGATATTGACATTAATTCATCCAATACCCCATCATTGCTCACAGATAAATGGTCAGATATTTATAGCTACTGTGCTTATAGACCCTTTATAATCATATTTCATTCCATTCATATCTCAGAACTTCTTGGAGATAAAGGTTACATCTGGACTGGTCAAAGAGACCTAGAATGTGAAATTAAAGATTTGGTAGTGAACAATGTAAATTATTAAGACAATAAGTCTTAGAACAGCTGGATTCATTTACATGGTAATGAAGCCAGCTGTTCTGCTCAAATGGGGGGTAGTGAATGCCACAGTAGGACAAGTTGCCTGCTTTAACCCTTCCGATCACACTGGCAAGAATCAATGAACAGGCTGATAATATTTGCATCCCAGATGCTGAAATCAGCTTTATTAATTATGTTTTTTCCCCAAACATAATTTGGTGTCAATGAGGATTCTGTAGATTACTGAGCAAATAAAATTTATTAGTTTGCACTCTAATACAGATTGACACTTACACAATGACTACGCCGACTGACACTTTTTATAACGTTCGACAGAAAAAATAAATAAATAAATAATATATATATATATATCTATCTATCTGTTTTTGGACATTTTTAAGATTATTCTGGGTTTTTTCTACAGCCAGTATATATACCATAAACACATCTAAATTTTAAAAGAGAGATAAGGTTTCGCCTGTCCTCATTATTCAAGAGGCTATTAAAACACACAAAATGGGCTTCTCTCTAGGAAAAAAAAATGTACAGTGGAGGATAAGTTTAATTAGGACAAGTAAGAAAGGAGATAATTGTGGCTTTTCCCTTAAATTATCATATTTAATGTCACCGTAACTTGTTCATGATATGGAAAGGAAACTATTAGGGAATATAGAAGCTGTAGCACGCAGTCTGGAATCTGTGGGCAGAAATAAAAATAATGATATAAAAGGCTATTAAAAGCACGAATGCAACAAATCATATTGTTGAATGAAAAAGGAGGACGTTCGGTTTATTGAGAAGGCATCTTTCAGTTTTTCAAAATAAATCAGGGTTACTCTGTTTAACCAAGTCCAAGCTTGACGTTTTTTTTTAGAGGTATTATATATCGTTGACATAGTTATTGCAAAAAGTCCTGTTTTCATTGAGATTGCGCAATAAATATATATGTCTGGCTTTGGATCAGTTTGATTTAAAATAAATCATTCTCATTTTTGCCACCGGCATAGGCAAGATTACCTATTTTTTTTTATTATCTTTTATTTTCTTAATTAGATTAATGTCTGCAGACCAGTTCTGCCCATAGGTGGCGCTGCAGAGTAAAGAGGTCAAGACATCTGAAGCCCCCACTTTCCTATTTTTTTTAAATTTATTAGATTATTATTTATTAATTTATTAAATGACATCATATTCTGCAGCTTTGGTATGTAATTTGTGCTTTACAGTGTTTATAATTTATTTATACTATTGGTTGTGTCTGTGCAGGTGATACATGTACAAAATACACTGCTCAACGGGGACATGGTGCATAGTTACTTTATTATTACAACAATTAATGGAAAGGTACAATACATGGGACCATTTCGTTTAGCTGGGTGCTGATAAGGTCAACTTTTCAAACTTTGTCCCAGAAGCTCTTGTGTTGTATTGGGTTATTTGCAATGAATGTGGACCAGAGCTTATTCAGCAATTTTAATACACGTTGTAACTATTTTTAATTTATCTATTTTGAAGGTGAGCTATACAATACTTAGCAAAGTAAGTTCTATTCCTGAATGATTACCCATTTAGTATTTGATACAGTTTCACTGAATGGCTCAAGGGGGTGCAATCATTTCTGTTTCATCTGTTTAGGAATGTGCGGAAGTTTATTAAACATATGGTGAAAATAAAAAAAGTGCATTATATTTTTTATTGCACAGATTAAGACACCTATTGTTTTTCTTCTTTCTAACAGTCTTTTGTTCTTTAACCTTTTAAGCACAAAATGAAACCTTACAATTTTGAAAGGATATGTCCTATTTGTGTATCAATCAATCACACAGTTGCTTTAACAAAATGACCAAAGTTTTTAGCCATAAATACTTCGCTGATAAAAGTGTTTTTGTTTTTTTTTTAATTTATAAATTTAGTAAGGTAAACATTAATTATTCCATGTTATTATGTTATCATGTTATTAAGACAATTTTAATAACTCTCCGAAGGAAAACGCAGTTATGCTGTATTACTGCGGCGCAAATACCATTTGCGCACTTCTTACAATATCTTCCCAATACTAAAGATTGTAGATTTCATTAAGAGCTCTTGACTAATGTTGTGGAATTGTGCTCCTTCACCTGAGCGTGGACAATATGATGAGAGAATAGATCAACTAAACACGAAATCTTGGCAACCACGCTCTCTGGCAATGTTGACTTTTTGTTATCAGGCTAAGCCTTGGAAATCTTGCTAGGGTGAGAGCAAGGCATATTAATACTGAACGTAAATCAGGCCGGTGAAACCGGGACAGCTCAATGTATGTGGCATGTGTATAACGTCAGTTTTGAATTCACACATATCTAATGTTAACATGTTGCTGATCTATAAAGCACTTTCCCGCATTAGGGGGTCTACAAAGATGATTACGTCATGGATTTTACTCATCTCACATTCTGTAGGGTACCACGGTAGATGGCAGCCAGAAACATGTAAAAAAATAGACGTGTCCTGTTCAGTGTATAAAGGTGACACGGTTCAAGCATGGTCAGAATGACTAGTCACTGGGAAACATCAACATAGGGGATGCTCATGGCCAAGGCAGGTGGATTTACGTCAAGCTGGCTATAGGTTAGGGGCTAATGGTCACAATGTTGCGAGAACCACTACCCAAGAGCAAGGTACAGAATGTCAGGGCGTGTTCCGGATCTGAGAAACATATCACTTATTTGTACATACAGCCTATAAGTCTGTGGTCATGCGTTCCTAAGGCAAACATCAGTTTCAGCATAAAAGAGTGTTTTCTTGCTGTAGGAAATGCTTGCACTGTTACATCACAAATCAGATCTTTTTCTAGAACAAACTCTAGAACAATATTCTTAAACATCACTAAAATGACTCCGTAGAAAACAAATGTCCTAACCAGGCCGGACTTGTGCTACATTGTTACGCTCATGTAGCGGGTGGCCAGGGACACCCAACTGCTGGCTACATGCTTCAGCGGCAGAACGAGTAAGCGTGTGGCTCGGTTGGCCAACGTTTGCCCCGTGTGACATATGGCCAAACCGGGCCTGGTCTTAACCACGAACAAACAAAAAAGTAAGCTTATCCAAACAATAGTTTTTAATCTAGATTTATTGAGATAAAATATTGGACCAAGTAGACCAAACTTAGTTTAATAATATTGAGTGACCTCACAGAACCTTTTACATTTAATGTAACTCGATAAGATCACTTGTTTCTAGAAATTACACATAACAGGCACTTCAGTTTTTTAAAGTTCTGCGGTGATCAGGAAACAGTTGGATACTTATATTGTTCTGTCCAAAGCTCTTTGTAAACAATTCACACATTTTATTACCGATCAACTGTAAAAGCTGTTATCCATCTCCAAAGATGAAAGAGAAGGATTTAGCAATTTTCGCGGATGTGACGACTGCACAGTAAGAAACGTTGGCTTAATGTCAGAAAGTAATTACTAGTAGTTCTCGTGGTGAGGAATTATTTTTTCAGAAAAGCTTTGGTAATAATTATAGGCAAATTAACTGCTTTAATGAGCCACTTACGCAGAAACGGCAGTAGTGATGGCGTTTGACAAACGCGAATTGGATCTATCTCATTTTAGAAGCGTAGCTATCTGTTCTAAAACCTTTAAGGCTACGTCCCGTCTTAGCAATAGCCTCGTCATGTAAGTAGGGACAGATGCAGAGAGATTCTTTTCTGTTTGTAAGTGACGACACTGGGGGTTGTATACTAGAATATTAGTTTAGAGTTGGGACATTTGTGACAATCACTGTGAGACAGAATTCCCATTGGACAAAAAAGGTATGTACTTTATATATATTATATATATCTATATATATTATATATATCTATATATATATCATGGGTGTTATTAGATCAGACAATTGTCTGATCCTTGTTAGTATGCAGGGATCAAACATGTATTTTTTTAACTATAGCTTTAGATTTATATTTATGTATACATATATTATATCTATTATATATTATATTATTAGATTTGTCTCCTGCTATACCTATGCCTAGGGCATGTGGAGCACTTGTAGCCCCGAGGCTATGGATGTTGCTCACAGCAGGGCTGCCATTACAAGTTTACCAATATCAATTCACATCAACTCGCATGCCATTTACATACTACAAACACACACATCCCAAATTCATACCCTCTAAGCTTGCCTGTCGGATGGGTTCTCATTCATTCTAGATACAGGGCTTTGCCCCAGGTGCCAATCTATATGTACTTTCAGTTGTAGATGGACTTTCAGAGGGTCAATACACAAAAGAGCCCTAAAAATAGAGCTGTGCTCTCTACAACCTCTCTACTTGGTGGTCTAGTGGGACATACGGACATTTGTGCCTCCATTGGTATGGGGGGCTTTTCTCCTGCTCCTTTGTACTCAGTACTTGTTCACATTCAGTTAGGCTTTAATGTCCTTATTCAGTGCCTGAAACTCCATGAGAAGCTGGCTTGGACAGAGCAGGAGTACAGAGATATATGCAAGCAAAGGCGCGCTGCTATCCTACTAGGGTTTCTGTACAGCCTCTTATCAGCCTATTAACCCCTTAAGGACAATGGGCGGTCCCACAACCCATTGAAAACAATTCATTTTCAGCCCGTACATGTACAGGCTTTGTCATTAAGGGGTTAATGGATTATGTTGCGTTGTATTGGAAATCTGGTGCCCTCACTGATGGACTGAGCTGCCGCAAAGATACGTATCTCTTCTAGATATCAGGAATGGAATCCTTACTGTAGGAAAGGGCACCTAACATCTTGTTTTTTTACAAACCAGGTCACCGGTCTGGTTACTCCACCGAGTTGTTGCCTGTAAAGTAGGATATTTCTTTCTCATGAATAAAAATAAATTCCTAAATCAGGTTGTTAATATCTCACAAAATATTTACTCAATCTGCCGGATGATTAGTGATTTGCAGAACACATACACATATCTAAAACAAATTAAAAAACAGTTTTGGGGAGTCAGTTTACACTAGAAGAAAGGATTCATTGTAAACTGGTTTTAAATGGGTCAGGTATTTGAAGTAAAACAATGCAGTCAATTTTGCTTTAATCCGTATAGATTGTCATTATTTAATTTGCATCTATTAAGATTTAACCAAATTTACCTAAGACGCTTCCTATGCCGCACGCTGGACGGCATCCAAGAAAAGCAGTTTTAAATATATCCCTTTTATTGACTCAAGATTATCTTTTGGGTTTGGCTATGAAAAGTCTAATTTTCTTCTGTTAGAAGATATTGTTCTTTTCCTGTGCTAAATTAAAAAAAAAATGTGTTGAAATCCTAATTTCCCTTGGGAAAATGTTCAGGGCCGCTACTCTGAACGTAACATTCAGTAAATAAAGCTTACTACTCTAATGTAAAGACACCTGTAGCCATGAAATCTCACCATATGTATTTCATGCGGGCTGTACTTTGCATGAAACCTCAGAAAGGGCAGTAGCTGGTTGGTGGGCAGAATGGGCTTTGATGGACGCTCATTAAAAATATATAGAAATATTGTGTTTAGGAAAAATACAAAACTGATTAACCCATGGTAACGCAAACTTGTATATCATGCTAAACTTCTGGACAGCCATAGCATAAAAAACAAAAGCCTGCATAGCCTCCAGCCAGATGCCATCCATGGTTTGGAGGGGGAGGCATGAGCTTGTGATTTGCCCCTTACTTAAAAAGGTACAAATATCACGTTTGCAAACCGCGGTGGGATTGGTAATTGTGACGCCAGCCTTGTACTAACTATAAAATGTGCACACAGTACAGTAAAGCACTCTTATAAAGATAGGAAGCTCTGATAATTATTTTCCTGCATATTTTTTATTATATGTTTTATTTAATTTCTGTATGAAACAGGCTTGCAACTTTGCAAAAACAAACCTGGCACACACAAACTGTAGTAAGTGCCAAAACAAGACTGCCTATAAGCACCATTAAGGGAGCATTGGGGGGATACTAACTGGTTAAAAATGTTGTTAGCAATATGGCTGCATTTTACGTTACCTTCTGCCCCCTGTGGCTATGTCTGTAATTGCGAGGAAACAATTAAAGGCTTGTTCTTCATATTATTTAAATAGTATTAGCTCAAAGCAGTTGTCTCCGTGCCTGGCTTGTCAACCTGAGCTTGCTTGTTCTACCTCCTCATTTTGAAAGAGACTTTATTAAATAGTGCACTTTGACTACCTGTTTCACTTAACTAAAATTCATTGGTAAATTTCTTTCTCAAGCTCAAACTCTTTTTTTGGCACACCTAATCACAAAAATGAGTGGCTCCTAGTTTAGGCGAGGTTCATGTCAGATTTTATTCACTAAAGTACGAGTTTCCAGGAGAGTTAAGCTTCTTAACTCATTGACCGTACTATTGAACCCAGCATAGTACGGTAAATCACTGAGATTTCTTGAAAATCAATTCACAGACCACGAACTCAGAAGTATTGGTGGAGATCACGGAATCTGGCTAATGATGTAAGTATGCTATTCTTTAATATGCACATAGAGTGCAGCCAAGCATACCCAGCCACTGGATCAGGTGAGTATGGGGTGCCAATTGCTAGCAGCCCACTGGGCATCTGCCTCGTATGCCAGATGGCCAGTCTCCACCTTCACTTGCAACTAAGTATCACTGAGGAAAGTGGCATGGTGGTGGTGGTGGTGGGGCTTTCCAAAACCCCATTAGATATAAAGACGGCCCTGGTTGGAGGGTCGAAACAACTTCATCAGTTAGCCTTGTTTTATAGAGATGGCTGTTTTTTTTTTCCTTTTCCACAAACACCATATTTACAGCTGGGATTTTGAAAGCTTTGGTGCTAATGGAAACTTTAACCCTGTGAAAAATACCATGAAATGCATTATGTTTATTTTATGACACGCGGCAGAATATAGAATAAATGACTTTAACCATCATGGGACAACAGGATATTTAAAATACAGTGATCCTGGATGTGTGCTATTAAACAGGGTAAACTATTAAGATGTGTGTGTTACTGACTAAGCTAATGTTATGGGTCTGTTCATTTATAGGCCTTTTGTATCAAAAGCAAAACATAATCCCGACTCATAGGATATACACCCGAGCGAGCATCATATCAGACACTATCCACAGGAGTAAGAGGGTAGTCTCCATGTAGACCCCTTGCTCACCGTGTTGAAATAGACATCAACCACACCTCAATGGCGAGGCCAAGACGGATGACTGAGGTTGTTGGATCTCTCAGATAGGATACATTGAAGATTCCTTAAGAATAAAAGTATAATTGAGACATGGACTTTTTGCTCACTGCACCTAGTGTTATACCAACCACATCTCAATGTTCACGAGAAGCCACAATGTATGCCTGCGCAACGTTGTTTTTGATATGCAGATATGTTTTTTTTGTCTGTGCTGCTTTCTGGTTTGGACAGTTATTTATAAAATGTTGCAAGTGACAAAAAGTCAAAGTCCATGCATTCATTGTACAGCGCTACGGAATTTGATGGAGCTATATAAAACAATAAATAATAATAATGTATCCATGATTTTTCTGTAATTTCCTCCCATTTTCTAATTCATTAAATTTCTCCTTAATCAACTCCTCTTTTTAGTCCATGCCTCGTTTGATGGTACTCCCATGATAACCTTTACACCGCTGCTCTTGTGGGCAACATTTCAGGTGTGGAGTCTAGCGCTTTAACATTTGGCCATATTAAACTTGCATATACTGTAAGTATGTTGTTCTCTAAGTACGATTTCTGCTTTTTTCTTTTAAAGGCATTGTTACACCTAGGTTGCTGAAGATTTCGGAAAACCTAATTGTTATGTGACATGAAGGTTGTTGCTATAGAATGTGAAAAATGTTTAGTAAAGGTTTCTGTGTTGCTTCTATGTGATTAAAACTTCAGAGACGGTACAAATGACAGATCTGCTAATGTTTAGTTTCTTAAAATGCTTTGGAACAGGACCTTTAGGGCAATTTTCTACATTTTAACATTGCAGAGCCGTTCTTAGAACCTGTATATTATCGCTTGCTAATTAAAATTGCTTACATGATTTTTTTAAAAACTTTTTAAATAAAATAGTTACAAAAACATTGGCTTCAGTGGCATTAAAGGGGATTAAGTAAGCCCTGCTCAACCTCCCCAGAAAGACTAGGTCCAGGAAGGGGTTAAAGAAACTCCCTTTGTGGTCAATAAAAAGGAATGTCTCTTTACCTATATATATATATATATATATATATATATATATATATATATATATATATATATATCAGCTGAATGTACATTAAGTAAGTACTAAGCAAACAATGACAATGCACATAGTATTTTTTTTTTTAAAATGTGGTTATTCATAAAATACTTTTTTTGGGGGGGACAAAAACTGTCATTCATAGACACACACCTTCTCAGGATATGCTTGCTGATGTCACAAAAAAGAGTGGGAGAGGTTAACGGTTAAATTTAAGGTATTCTGGTTTTGCTCTCAGGGTAGAAAAACCAGAAGCGTGACTTTTTTTTTTGTCTGACAGGAATATATGGCGACTGCCTGCGCTTGACACGTCGGAAAGTGTTTGTGGTATAGTTGCTTTTTTTATTCTAAGGTACAACAGCATGACGGTGTACCGTCATTCTACGACATGGAAACGCGGCAAGGGAGAGAGATCATTGAGTAAATATACGCAGGGCTATAAAAAAAGTGCTACAGTGTATTTTTCCTTTGCATGCGTCTTAATTTAAATACTATTTTTTGTGTATCTTGCAATGGAACTTTACAGCAACAGGGCCTTTTAGAGTTACAGTGATCAGCGGTTACAACTAAGAGGGGCATATATATAGAAAAATTATTCAAATATATTATAATTATCGACACCGAAAAGGATAATATTGTAATTTTAATGAATTTACAATGTTTGGGCACCTCTGCCAGGGCACGTCTTGTCACCCAGGTTGTGTGAGCAGCTTTATGACATCATAGTACGTTTTGCTCGTTATTGTTGCCATTTCACTACTTCATATCCACTCTCCCCTTATACCCGGTTCATTTGGACATCATGAATGTCCAGTTGCCAAAAGTCTGGAGGATCAGAACAGCCCACAACTATTACATATAGTTATGTGTCAGGAATATTGTGGCATCTTTAAGAATGTTGGTAACTAAGTGTCACCAGACATGATACAGACTACTTGGTACTTTGACATGGGCTGTAGATAACTGTCACATCTATCATGAAAAACAAGTTTGAAATGAACTCTCTGTGGATGGGCTGCTGCTTTACAGTTTGCAAATTACATCACAGAGGAAAAACGTTCATCAACTTAACAGTCTGATCCCGCCGTATGGACAGTCCAGAACCAAAGTGCAAGGGAAATCTCTACTACAACCCCAGCCATACATTTCAGCCTTCGCCGGCCTTTCAGGGTGGCCCAAATGGTATTCCTTTAGGCACAAGAGAGCAAGGAGGCCCACAGGCTACTAAATGGCCTTTGTGAGTTTATCTCAAACTTGTTTGTGTCACATCCAATCAATACTGTCTTTTGAGGAGACAATTGGCATGAAATATCATTAGAATTAAAACAATGCTAACACCTCAACTCGTTTTCCCCTGGCCAACTGTCTATTCGCAGTTTCATATGAAATCATCCCTTTGAAGTCCCTTTTCCTCTAAAATGGCATTTCTTGTTATGGTTCCACTAAGCTCTCAGCAATTCCACAGTTAAAAGAGGCTTGCTCTGAAAAATGTTGCCTTGAGAACCTATTTTTCCCATGAAACCTGCCGAGTGTTGGACTTCTCACCTTAGAGGGAACCCTTGTTTCTTCCAAGCAATGTGAACCTCGACACACTAATGATTTATTAAAACTCTGAATAAAATAAATAGATATATCCTACTTCACTGAAGATATTTTGGGAATGGTTACAAAGCATCGTACCAGCCTACCTTAAAGACTTTCCACCTCCTTCAGAAACAAATGAATGCTTTCAACATTTGTGGCATCAATGCTTTATCATTCATATGACTAAACAGACAATCAATTCTGCAGCAATGTACGGGAATGAACAAATAAGCTCTGAATGATGAGCAGAAGAAAGTAAGCCCCCTCCCTATTTCCCTTTTAATGGCTAATACCGACAGGGACAAGACCAGTAAAAGGAGGTTAATGAATTGCAAAGATCCTTTAGAAAGTGATTGACTGATATTGGAGCCCACTCAAATCAGTCATAAATATTTACTTTTATTAGCAAGAGTAGGTCGCTTGTTATTTTGAATTGATTTTCTTTTTCAAAGCTGGCAAAAATTTACCACTGTGACTATTACCAAGTGGTTCATTTTGTCAATATCTTCAAGCACAAATTTATTCGGTAACGCAGCAAAATTATAATAGAGACCCATTAAAATATGTCTTGTAGGAGCTAGCGAGCCTTTCGTGAAAAGGCAAAATTATCAAAGGTTTGCTATTTCTGTACAGTTAATTATTTTAATATCTCCCATTTGACATTTTGCTGTTATTGAATATAGATTAGAAAAAAAGAAAGTAGGCCCTTTCATTGTAGCATTAAGTAAATAATAGATGTCTAATTTTAGTGGAAATTGTTTGCTGTAGTGTTGTTACATGGAGTGGAGAAAGAGGGAATAAAATAAAATATATTATTCCAGTTGATTTACCTTTTTGTAAAAACACAGAAAAATTAAAGGAAAAAAAAAATGTTAGATTGGACTATCCTTATAGCTGAAAGAGTTAATGATATGTGTTCCTGACTAGATTATACATGAAGCTGAAAGGGTTAATCAATAATGCAGGAATAATATAGTAATTGTTGCAGACTATAAATTCTATAGGGCTGAACGAGTTTACAATGTAGGAATTTAGTACGAAATCTAAACAAGGCTGTAAGGGTTAATAATGCATGTAGATAGCTATCTTAGCCAAAGGGGTGGAAAAATAGTCGAATATGTTCTATGCAAGGCATTGAAAATTACAATGGCTTTATCCATACTATTGTTCCGGTCCCTTTAATGCCCAATCATCACACCTGAAGGAACAGAAAAAAAAGAAATTTCGCACAAACACCAAGAAAGGGTTAACATTTCCCAGGGCAGACAAGTTTCCAATTCAATTAGTTTTAATGAACCTTCTGCTCACTGGTTACTGAACTAGAAAGAACAGCAATAAATGCCCAGAGGATAGAGTGAGGATATTAAAGGAGGCTTAGCGTCTAGTATATAAATTTCCTAGTTGACTAAAAGAGTTGCCTTGATATAGATTTGGGACACAAATGCTACAGAAAGATATATTTCTTTGTACTTGGTGTATGAAAAGATCATGATATGGGCCGGTGCTTGGGATGAATCAGATGTACTTTGAGCAAAGTCTGATAGTTCATGAATTTTCATCAGGGGCTGGAAGGATTTTGTTAATGTTACCGAAAGGGCCGGCTGATATATATAAATATTAAACAATTCCAGTTTAAAGCTATAAATAATAAAAAAAACAGACTTTTTTTTTTAACACTGTTTATATGCCAAGCGAGACTGTTACATTATTATTAACACAAATTTGCTAATATGTGCTTTATTATGAATTTATTCTATTATTTAATATTGTGATATCCAAATAATCTAGAATTCCTGACGAAGGGTTTGTGTGTTGCTGCAAATTGTTCTTGAATGGTTTAATCTGATAACATCAGCTAATATGTAGGTATTTGAGGCAAGTTCTGATTTTTTTATATATATATATTGCAGGTGCATAATATTGATATCACGCAGCAAATTTTATGTTCATAATCCAGTGTATACAGTTTTCCCCCCCTAAATCTTTATTTTTGTACAGAATCGCATTTCACATTGTCCAAACCGTTTTACATAGTGCAAACAATGTCTCTGTAAGTCAGTTTGTTATGTTACATACTACATGTCCTGTCTACCCATTGTACAGCGCAACATAATTTGATGGCGCTATATAAAGCAATAAATAATAATAATAATAAATACCTGGCAGGTACATATAGAACAGCATATATGTTCTAATTAAGCATACCTAGCGATTTTCGGGCACTGTCCCACTTTTGTGGGCAGTGTGGATCATGGGCCAGTTGGGGAGATCAGATGATCTCCCCTGACCGACCCAAGGAGCTCCACATTGATGGATGTATAAACTGTTCAATTAGATTGAGAACTCTGATTATTTAAAACATAACTTTTAATTAACTTTGAGATAAAAAGCTCCTAACAAGCTACATCCCAAAAATAAAAAGATCTCTACATATGATCACCTATGTATGTTCCTTGAAACACTCGACAAGACTCTCACGCCATTCCTTTGGGAGCTGAGGCAAGTGATCATATATAGAGATCTTTTCATATTTGAAAAGCGGTTTCTTATGAGCTTTTTGCTACAAAGTTAATTAATTCACACAGAATAAATACATTTTTCTTAAATAATTGAGCTTATTTATCAAACGTTAATGGCAAACCCAACACCATAAACAACAAAATCAACAGAGTGATTTTTTCATCTATTTCAAAAACAGTTCCACCGTATCAGAGTGATTTTATTACATAGCTTCAAAGAATAAGTTAAATATAGTATTTATGAATTACCGTAATTAACAAATAATATTATGTTAAAAACACACACCATATAATATTCATGTGTTAACAAAATCCACTGGATTAATAGTTCTCCAATACTTTATTAAAAATTTTTAAAAATGTTTAGTGGAAAAACATTCAAAAACGAATAAAACAACACAAACCCGGGTCCGAAGAATATTATGCTCCATTATTATGAATATTTAAGACAACACCTCACTGAGGAATGATAAGAATTTAAGTATTTTTTTTAAAATAAATGTAAACAAATGGTCTTGTCTTCTTTGGTAGGGCAGTGATTTAAAGACCATAGCTACTATCTGGAACATCGAGGTAAGAAGTAAAGAGGCCGAAAAATATAAACTGGGACACCAATGAAGTCCGTTTGGACACGCATGTAGATGTATCATGAATGGGCGACACAAATTAACATTTTTGTTTCCAGAGGAGAGGCTCATGCCAAGTTGAGGAAAAGAAACACTGTTGATAAATAACTCTGACTTGCAGACTCCTAAATAGCAACTACGGTAAAAGTCTAGGACTTGCCTCAAAGATATTACAAGAACTTTGTCAAGTAGCACATGAGAGAAGAGAGCCCACAGCCATATACTAAGCAAAAAAATTCTCTTTGAGTATTGACATGACAGTTTTTGAAAGTTCAAGCAGAAAACCAATTATAATGCGCATTGGAAGGCCCCGAGCCCTGCTGTTCAATAAATAAAAAAAAGTACAACAAACTCTTTTCCAAAAAAAGGTTCTAGAGAGTTTTCTCTTGTCCCGCTACTTACAATATGATTACATAAATAGTCTCTATTTGCTGTTGACTTGCCAGGCAGCTGTATTAAAGCGTAAATCAAATCAAGTCGGGATTAGACAGTAAAAGAGCATGGTTTATAGTAATCTATCCCCTAGGAACTGTGCTCAAATTCATCAAACAGAGCTTAAAGTACAGTATATCTTATACCCCTGTGTTTCCGAGCTGTACCAGTGAAAAACCAGTTATTATTTTTGATATCAAGAGAGTGTTGATAGTAGCTTTAGCAGGATCGCGTGCTTATTAAAAAAAAAGTACTATGAGTTATATCTGTCACTTAATTTTTTATTTTTTTTCTCATGGTTAAGATTCATGAAGCGGGCCTCAAGACTTAACACCACATAAATGATTGTAGAATGTCCCATGGGTATAGTTTCTGAAATTTCAAGATTACCGCTCTTCAAAATAAAAAAAACCCAAAAACAATAGTAATAATTACAAATAATTAAAAAAGTGTTTGTTATACACACTCCTGAGATTTAATGCAAGATGAATGGATGAATGACAGCTTGAGGTTCCATTTATGTGACTCGGAAGCATTTCCCAAGACAGAACCAAGGAGGAGAAATAAAATCCCCAAGGCCCTTGAAGTCCATCCATTGGAGACAAGGATCTGGCAAATATATTACTTATTTTGCTAAAGACACGGGAAAAGAAAGCAAATCGAAATAAACATAGTTAAAAATTCAGCTTAACAGTGTTGTTCATTTGAGGTGTGGCCAGAATATTAACAATAATTAATAAATTATTATTATTTATTTATTTATTGGCTTTGATAGCTTACAATGATCAATACATTAAAAATCAATAAAGCATTTTGGTTTTTATTTTGAAAATAAACACCATATGTGCAAGTTGTGTAATTACTTTTTCCTGCAATAACATTTTTTATTATTAATTTGGGGAATATTAGAAAAGTATTTTGCCAAAGTACCCTATTTTATTTTATATTTTTTATAAAAATATTTTATATAAAAATGTGGGGTTTTTTTTAAATTTCAATTTTAAAATTAAAGTAAATCTTGAATGGAAATATGTATATATAAATGTGTTTATCCTTGTCTCGCTTTTAAAAGCAAACATTACCTTTAATGATTATGTGAAAAAATAAGAGAATACTTAATAATTAATTGTTTTCTCTTCACAGAATCTTCGAAGGATGCATTGATTCTCCAGACAGGAAGTCGGTGTTTGAGCATGCCTGCTTTCCCCTACTTCCTGCTTAATCCCGCCCACTTCCTGCCTACTTTAATTAAGAAACGTGCTAAAATGTGTAACATTAATCCTTCATATTGTGGAATAAACATTGCTACACTATTTACCATTCTATAATCCGAGGAATAAATATATTCTTTCTTTGTGTTGATTGGTCAGCATTTTTGCCTTGAATCAAATATCAGAAGATATAGAAATTAAAGTTATCGCTATTGCAGTTAATTACAACACGTACATAACCCCATGTGTGCCTTGTCTGTTCCTAAGATCAGGGCTGGCCCAAGGCAAAATGCCGCCTGGGGCGAATTTTAGAATGCCGCCCCCCCCTTATCTACCCTTTCTCTCCCTTCGTCCCTGCCGCCCCCAATAATCTACCCTTACCCCCCCCCTTGTATTTACCTTTCAGCACTCAGCATTACAAGCCGGCACCAAGACCGAACAGGAAGACTCGCCGCAGAGGAGAGAGAGAGGGGCGCCGAGGGGGTACTGACAGCTTGGTAAGCAAAAACCACTCGGCGCCCCTTTCTCTCTCTTACGCTTTAAAAGTGCCGCCTGGAGCGGTTGCCCCACTCGGCTCCATTGTCGGGCCGGCCCTGCCTATGATGCATAACAACAATATTGAATAATTTTTATATTATTTTTATATTAACTTTTTTTTTTATCGTATTATAAATAATGTGCTTATGACATATGTATAGTTATTTGTCTATTTATTTAATTTAACAATGCTGATCAGTTTATTATTTAATGATACAAAAATTATTACGTCAAAAATATTGCGCCGCCACATTATCAAGGTACAACCTTAGTTAAAGTCATACACTTTTTGTATGCTACAAGCATTCAGATAGATTGTTGGGTGATAATCAGGGCAGAACAACACCTTTGAAATTGGCCTTCCTATTTCCTGAGTGGAGAAACGAAGGCATCGGTGTTAATTTTAAACCTGTCTTTGATTGGTTGAACCTGTCTCTGTTGTTTTCGAGAGTCTACTATCACAGGTCATTGCTCGGTGCGGCGTACCATGAAACAAACAAATAGAAAAAAGAACCTTCTGGCACTGTAGGCTTTCTTGCTTTCTTGCTGTCGTTCCAATGGTTCCAAATGATAAAAAAAAGATTGTCTCGGAAAATTCTATCTCTGGCTATAGTAGGAAAAATGAGTATGATTATCACATGTATTGAGAAGGGCAGGGAAGACAGCTGAAGTCATCTCAAAACTCAGGAGAAAAGGGAGAAGACAAGAGGTCACAATTATATTCTAGAATCCCACTTCTTCTTACTAGAGTCTGATATATTCAGTTTGTTCTTGTTGGGTGCTTAGGGAAGTTCTAATTAAGGAAAGGAAAAAAATTTGACACATCTTGAAGAAGAAATCAATATTTAGCACCATAATCAGCAATTCCGGATGAGTTGACGGCGTCATTGTACACACAGTAACTATCCATTATACTCTTAGAGAAGAAAGCCAGACAGGGCTAACTGACGTACTGTGAGCTATTATGGATCAGATAGGCCATTTTTTTTTATTTACTGTCTTATTTGATCTACCAATAATGTTATAATAACACTAAAACGTAATTCTAATTGTATTTTTATTTGCCTAAAATAAGAAACATGTTTTTCTTTTTAAGATAACCTTTAATTGCACATTTAAATATTGTTGTGAAGACATATGGTAAAAATATTATTGAGAAATATTATTATTTATTACAGAACAGCCATTGAGTATAAAACACGATCATTTTTTATTGTCTCCTTGCTTTTCTCAGCTTCCATCTTTGTGATCTCCTGTTTGCATTCAATTACAAACGTAATATATATCTATATATATATATATATATTGTACAAACTCCAGCCTAGAAGGAAGGCAGCAGAAATCAGAGGCATTTTCAGCTGATGGCTTGGAGTCTAAAGCCCTAAATCTACTGTGGAAAGCCCCAGGTTTGTATGGAAAGCATATGTGTGGATCCAATGTATCTTGGGATGTTTCTCTACTGTTTCTGGTGCCCACCAAATCTGTGTGTAGGGCACCAATTGTTAAGGTTCCCTTAAAGCAAGCCTGGGCTCAATACACAGATTTTGCATGAATCTGTCAACCCTTGTGGCAGAAAAAGCATGTTAATGTTATTTGGAGAACAACTAGAAACAACAAACATAAACAAAAACATAGAATTTGATGTCAGATAAGAACCATTCAGCCTGCCCATTTTTCCCTGAAGTATATACCTATATCTTATGTTTATTATATCTTACTTTATTACCTTATATCACTTCTGCTAGGAGGCTGTTCCACTTATCTACCACTCTCTCAGTAAAGTAAAACGTCCTTACATTACATGAAAGCCTTTGACGCGCTAGTTTTAGATTATGACCTCTTGTTCTAACTTTTCTTCTCCTTTGAAATGAATGTAAATATGTTTGATAAAATATGCTCACTTATGCAAGAAACAAATTTATAAAATATGGATATGGATATGTCACAATATGCTCAAAAACATTGAATTAACATACAAATAATAAATAGAAATTAAGGTTAGTTAGTTAAGGTTCTGTAGGATTTCAATGGGAACAAGTAAGATAAAAACAGCCAAACATTCTTTTCCTATTTTAATATTATTAATTCCTTTATTTTGAAAATCATCTTCTAATGATTATTGTACAAAAAATAATTAGAAATATACAATATAAATAAGTAAGATGAACAAAACACTGGAATTCAACATTCTTGGCGTTTTTATATAGTACAAAAGGTGGATGAACAAAAACATAAATGTGGACAGGTTCATTTGAACCTAATTTACATACGAAACATTATTTCAAACATTCCATATATAACGTTCACTATGATCCAACATTCAATGCACTGCTGTAGACAGGAGTGAAAGACTTGATGTTGCGGATTTCCGACTGTCAGCGGATTCCCTCTGCTCTATTGCTTCTTAAGTGAGACGCTGACAAAGGCTCTGATCCTGACTACCCCAATAGCACTAATTAGGCCTGTCCGACTGTGTCTGCCGCTGAATAAATCGCAACAATGTGTGACAGGAAACAACCTAGGATCTGTCTTTATGATAACCGCGAAAAAAGCCACTTGGAAGAGCAACATGAAAACCGACTGCTACATCATCAAATATATTTTTTCCAAATCAAAATTCTGATATTGCTCTTTTATACGTAAATTATGGGGGGGGGGAATGATATTTTAACATCCGAGTTAACTAATTCTTGGAATTTTTTGGTGGTTTAGGCTCCACGAGGAAGGTTCTAAGTTAATTTTCTTTTATTCTAGAGAACTGATCAATGTGGTTAAATATGTTGTAAATCTGCTAGCGGGAAATTTAACAAAAGGCATCTTATATTTTGGACATCAGTGAATACCGATGAGTTGTGAAGAGAGTTTAACATAAAATCTTAATTAAAGCACAAATCCAGTCTTGACATGAAAAGATTCATTAAAATTGTGAAGGTACAGCAACCACATCTTTACATTGTAATCAGGGGCATTATAGAGGCCCCTGTCGCCCTAGATGTGCCGGGGATCCCCAAGGGCCTCAGGCCCTCCAAAGGCTTCTTGGTGCACAGGTGGATCAGTTGATGCTGGCACTAATCTACTGCTAATGAATTTTGTAGTTATTTATCGACAGACATGTTCATGCTCTTTGTTATCGTATTTATGTCTGCTTCATAATATAACTGCACATAAATGAGTTACACTTTACACACACATGGAATGGCATATTCAGAGACGCTAGGATCCATGATAGGATAATCACAGCTGGAGGGATGCCCATCAACACAGCTTCCAGTCAGTGGAACCGCCCACCGACGTCATCTGGACCTCCCACTAATATCAGCGGAAACCGCCCACCGATGTCAGGGGACTTCCTGCCCGCATCCCGCAAGTACCCAGGTATAGTCAAAATGCATAGTAGGTAATGTCAGGCCTACAAAGACCACATTTGGTGAAAATACTTCATTTTCTTTAATATCACCCTTTTCATTTTGAGAAGAAACAAGGTATTATTAGAATCCTCCATAATGCTTGTGTTCTTTTTCCTCTGGTGTATTCTGGGTCTTTGTCATTCCCCTTTTCCTCCATGCGTATTGTAGGTGGGTATAATGACTATAATAATGCTTATAGGGAAGTTTTATATAAGCAGAAGGGGGCAGAGCTACTATTAAGACCCTTAGGGTTGTCTTTAAACATCATGGCCCCTACGGAAATCTCCCCAGGCCTAACTGTGCCTTAGTCTGCGAGAGGTCTGTGCAGTTATGTCCCCACTATTTGAGAATATGATGTCATATTCTGGTACAACAGCAGATGATGTGCAGACCTCTAGGAGAAAACATTAATGCTAGCAATTGGACAGATCTCCTATGTTGGACTATGGGGATTGTTAAGAAGGTCCCAAAGGTATTCAGGGGGCCTGGGCAGCTACTCTTTTTGCCCCACAAAAGATGGCCCTGAAACCCCTCCTTCCCTACATCAGTAATGTACTTAGAAAAATAAATATATTAAAAATACCATTATAGGAAAAATAAGTCATAGGTTAGAAATGTGAAATGCACTGTAAAAGAATCATAGTAACAAAGAATTCAGTTTTAAGATGAAAGCAACAGTTTTAGAAAAACAAATGTCATGTATTTTGCCTTCATTCAAGGTAAGTAGAAAGGGCAACTTAACCCTTACCATTCAATGAAAATGTCTAGGTCATAAAAATCACACATGTGTTCACCAATGATACCTTTCATGAAATTTCTTCACAAACGGCGCATAGAGGAACCCCCCAAACAATCTGCAGTGGATAATAGTCCACATTCAATAAATATTTTAACAGTTTTACACTTTGACATTCTAGTATCTGGGAGCCAACTCATTTTTCCTAAAAGAAACACAGGTCTGCGCCTAAAATAGAACTGTTATTTAAAAGGCACATATATTTTTGGACCATTTTTTACTAGTTTGCAGCCGTGAAAGGACTGTATAAAATACAGCTACTTTAATTGCATGTCTGCTGGAGTTAAGGTGGCATAAAACACATCTTTGAAACAGGTTGAAAGTGAATTTGTCAGTTTCCCTTTCAACGATCCATGGCGGCAGCGGTGATTTTTCGCAGGTGGCTGCCATTGCTGTGACCTAAGGCACCTCCCCAGCACTGCCCTACCTCCGCAGGCCCAAATATATGACATCATATCCCGGCTCCCTGCGCCGTCCGGGATGCAAGGTGTAACAGAGGCAGTGCTGGCTAGACACATAGCTCCATAATGATAATGGGGTAGTTAGAAGGAGCAATTACATTTTTCCCCCGGGAACAAAATTCCCATTGAAGGTGAGATAGGGGCTGAAAATATGGGGTGAATAGACAGACAACGGGCCTGCAATTGCCAGATGCAACTATTGATGACCAAGCCACTGACCATGATTATAACTGCTAGTGTTACTGTGTAACTCCCTGTCAATCTCATAGCGATCATTTACATTGAATTTGACTCAGATGTGTCATTCTAATGACAATCATGCAGCTTGTGTGGCTCTCTATGTAAAAAGGCCATGTACAGGAGAGTCAGAGAGCAATTGATTAAATTGATTGATCAGCTTATCAGTTCAGTTAATGGAGGTGGCATTATTTGGTTAGACAACATAACAAAATGAATTAGCTACAATGTTGTACGTGATGTGCACATCTAATGTATATAAAAGACCACAAGTAATATCATTTTGTATGTGTATGAGGTCAGATTTGCTTTGTCCTCATATTGTCAGAAACCATTATAACCAGGCAACGCTCTCAGAAGCATGTGAAATGAAAAAATATATTGTTAGTATACACTTGTCATAACTTTCATTTAAATATAGTAAATATTGTGCTTAATTCCGTATTAAATAAAAAAAAAAAACATTTCTACTTCTTATGAGTAATTTCTTTCAACAGGGCTGATTTATAAAATTATAAAATTATTAATTAATTAAAATTATTAAATATTAATTATTAAAAAACGTTTTAGAGGTAATCAGGCCTTTTTTGCAACACATATAGAGTTTTGGGTGCATTCATTAAGGGGTAGTTGAACACTTCAACTTCTACTGTGCAAACCTCAATAAGTGTATCCTGCAAGAAGGGCAGGCCCCGTATAATGTATAGCTAAATCAGTCAGAAGAGTATAAGGAAAACTCACACCTTACCTATGGATTATACAGAGACAACCTAGACTTTTTTGAAGAAGGAACTCTCCTTTATAATATATACTGATATAAGGCAGTTAAAATGTTTAAATTGCCTGCAAACTCCCACTTATTGAATAGACCCCATTGTGTGTGAGTGTGAGTGTGTGTGTGAGTGTGTGTGTTTCTCCGCATTCATCAGACCTTGGTGCTCATAGTAAACAATTGCTCTGGGATATGCAGTGGAAAAGACACCCATACCTGTAAAGAAAGTAGACATGGTCAATAAAAGATTAGTCTGGTTGTATATATGAATCCCCAATAATTCCTTTTGTGGCCATTTTTTTCCCATGGGGCTGAAAGGAGCTTGATTGTGCAACGTCATAGATAACTCGGGCTATTTCTTCTCCCTTGGTGGTGGAGAATACTTTTTTGGTCTGGGTCTGTGGATATGTGCTCAATGGCCATTTTAGAAGTCAGAAGTATTGTCAATATATGCAGAGTTGTTATTGAATATCTAACTATAAGTATCATTTGTACATTATAGCAGTATTCTACATTTATTAAATGCAAGTAACCCCTTCAGTCCCTACACAGGCAAAAAATAGCTGCATGTAAAAACAGGTGGACTCTGTGGCAAGGACTATACTCGGCAGAGAAAATACCCACGCAGTGTGAACCATATCGTGTTTAGCATGACCTCTAATGGAAGTTTTTTGCCTGGTCCTTACCAAGTTTAGCTGAACATTTCAATCTACATTAAAATCACTGAAGACTTAGAATGGTAGAAATCATAATTTGTGCATCTCTGCAAATCGCCCAGGTTTTGGACGATTTGCCGAGAAGGTCAGTAGTGTAATGAGCAAACTGGGTAGTCCATGCTGATCTTGTATCCCGTTATTGTCTACTTCTCAATGATGTATATAATAAGCAAAAATACTGACTATTCCATTATATAAACTAATTTGTAGAATGGAGGAAGATTCATTTTGTTTTGTCCTTTAAGAATTTTGATATTTGTTTTTTTTCATACTTTTATAAACCGCTTCTCTATTCTGTACCACAGCCTGCCTGCCTTTTAAAGCCAATAGCCTTATTTATCCCATAATTCTGTTCTAATGATTGATTTGTGGATATTAAGCTTCCATGACATATATTCTCTGGCTTTGCTTTTTTTGGAAAATCTTCAATCTGCTTGTTACAATATGTCTTCCTGAAGCCGTCTGATACACTGCTGTCCTTTCAAGGCGCTTCATTTGATTCAGAACCAAAGAGCAAAGGTCCTTACCTCTTTAACCAAATTTCAATGTCTGCCAAATTCAATTGATGTCATTCTTTTAGAAAAAAGACAGCGCTGTACATGCGTTCTGATCTAATTTTGCAGAAAAAGACACAATTTACATACTGTTTATTTAGTTAAAGATCTAAAATCAATACCTTTGTCTGTACCTCTTTAGTTCAGAATACATCACGGTGTGGTACATTGCTACATAAATGAATTTTTCAAAACCACATATGTTGTTAATGCTTTTCTATTGCTTATTTTTTTTTTTTGCAGGCTTCAATCCGAACATTTGGTAGATCGTACTAAATGCATTGTGATATTGGATTACCAGGGAATGTTAACTTTTACGTTTTTTGAAATTATGAATTTTGCTTCTAAAGGTCAGACCATTCGCCAAAGATATATATATATATATATATATATATATATATATATATATATATAATAGTGTGAATGCGAATCAGATAAAATAAAAAAAGTGGTCAAGCAAACAGAAGAAAAATACTTTTTTGCATCTTTCTTGTTTAATTTGAAGATACAGCTTTTACTAAAAGCAAATATATTTTAAATTTAACAAGTACATTAAACAAAGGGTTACCAATGACTCCTTTTAGTTACTTCCAGCTATATTTTTTTACCGTTTTATCTCCAGGTCTTCAAAATTGAGGTACAAAACATGTTTAAAAGCCAGCCTACTGGTCATGCAAACGGACCAAAAACTATTCTGACAATTTTTTCAGTTAGCTTTTGGCCCATTGGTTTTCAGACAACGAATTTCCTTTCCTTCCCATTCAGTTCGGTCAAAAATTCGGGGGAATTTTTTATTCGGAAACACAATATGTTGCCCGGTGCCCACATTCACTCGCTTTTTTACTTGCTTTCTGACACTCTCATTCTCATTCACTCTCTGTTTCTCACGCGCTTTAAATGTTTCCCTACTTCCTCTGTCAACTACTTCTGCTTCTGCTGACCACTACTGCTTCTGCTTCTTCTGCATCTTCTATCCTTTATATTTTTTTCTTTTTTGTCAGATGTTCTTCATTGTTTTAAGGTAGATCAAAATATCATAAATGGGGTGTCTAATACTCAAATAATTATAGCATTATAGAGTAGTAAAGTAATTTCTTTAAAATGTAAACATAAGTGACATGCACACAAAAGTAAGATTTTAAATGAATCTTCAAATAACTAGCTCAGCAGGACTTCCCTCAGCTTTGGCACTAGAACCGCTTAAATCCCAAGAGTGAGATTTTTCAGTAGCTAGAAAACTATTCATTGTTCTAGTACATAAACTCTAGTTATTCATTACGATGTGATAGGCACTGTTGAAGCCTAGTGAATAAAGCCCAGCTGAGAAAGATGTAAAGTTACATTTATATTTCAGTTCTCTAAAGTATCTATGCAAGTATCTTCTTTCAGAACATGGAAAGCATGGATAGTCCAACTCTAGTATGGAGTAAATCTCCAACCATGATCAACCAACAAAGGCATTAGTGACCGATAAGAACAATAAGACTCAACTCAACTGGCAGACTTTAAATGTCCACCTCAACAGCACTCAACTCAACAGCAATTTATCTATTCTTAAGAAGGTTAAGTTGAACTAGTTGAGTGGTTTCCAGTTGTCAGTTAAATTAACACTGTAG
The DNA here is from genome assembly GCF_027358695.1 of Spea bombifrons. NCBI lineage: Eukaryota > Metazoa > Chordata > Amphibia > Anura > Pelobatidae > Spea > Spea bombifrons. The sequence continues at coordinate 7,841,205 of NC_071093.1, read as the reverse complement.
CTCAGCGAACAACTTGAACCTTACTGAACTGACCTACTCAACAACATAATTAAAGGGTTTTCTTCTTCAAGGGATGACCTTCCTCTTATCAGTTATTTTACATGTGCTTGCATTAAATGCTTAAACCTTATTACCAATAGTCATTTGCGTATCGAAATCATCGTAATTAATGATTATTTATTATAAAGTAGAATGACGACAATTGACAATAGATTATTATGTTAGATTACAGAGTAATAGAGCGCCCAGCATATCCTGCAGCGCTATTAAAATAGGGGAGAGGGAAAGAATAACATTAAAACGGACAATGTAGAAAATTGACAATAATATTTGCACATCTCCTGGTGTTCATTTCTGCATATTAGTTGCAACCGTTAAGAAGAATGTTAATATAGATAGATATAGATATCTATTCTATCACATATATCAACAGCACAGACTTAGGACCCTACTATCAAAGATCCCATGAGAGATAATGTATATGGCGTTGTATACTGATACATTTAGGTCACAAGCAGAAAGACCTCATCAGATTGTGTCAGATTGGCTTCTTGGCTTCTGTGGTTTACATGACGCGGATTGCACCTTTAATTTGCTTTATCCCATGAATTATCAATTTGTACTTTGTGCTGGTTTAGCGGATAAGATCCCTGTCTGTGATTAGTGATAAAGATTGTTTAGCAGTTCGTAAAACCTTTACCTTAAATCGTAACTTTTACTTTCATGCACTTTTTATACACTCACGACAGTACACACTGATCCTGTGAATGTTATTTCAATGTATAAGCATACCTGGGAACGTCTGAGCCCGGGGTACCCGGAGCCTTCCCTTGTGGGGCGCAGTCAGGACTGTAGTCCCACTGACGTTTGTGGGAGTTCCTGCTGACGTCCCACTTAAAGGGAAAATGGGTGGGGAGCGGAGCGTATCAAGACCCTGCTCCCGTGACCCAGAGGATTCGGGTCTTGACCCGGAGAACCGGTGAAGCCCGTGCTTCACCATGAGATCTTTGGGTCAAACCCGGAGAGTTCCCAGGTATGTGTACAAGCCTAATGGCCTAGTGGAGGAACTGCTGACCTTCTAATGAGAATAGTGCATGTCTACTTAGGTAAATGACATGATGACTATATTGGCAGATGAGTTTATAGGACTTTTTGAGGGACACCAGAAGGAGCCCATTAACACTTGCTACGAATACAACCACACAAACATTTTGGTTCAAATAAAGCAACATCACATGGACAGCATCACAAAGGATGTGATTGGCTGATTCTTCTTTTTTTTCTCACCTGTATCTTGGTAAATGCTCTCTTTCATCTTCATAATTAAATTCCCCATCAATTTTAACAGCCTCTGTAGAAGTGGCAAATCCCTTGTTTTTTTTTTTTTTTTTCAATTTATTATCACTATTTTCATATGATGTATATGAAAGATCCAATAATTTACATAATAAAATGTCATTTTAAAATTGTGAGGGACAACACTTTTAACTGTACAACACAGATTTAAAACTATATTCTGATTTTCTTATCTATGTAATATTCATTTCTTTCATTTCCGTGCCTCCCAAAACTTCCAAGTACTTATCAGACGTGACTTTTAGTGTACTAACAATAGCTCGTTTATGCAAATCAGAATGAATTTGTTTATTATTTCCCAAAACCTAGGTTCTCCAGTTTCACAACCAATGAAGGAGAATTAGAAACTATTTTCAATATGAACAAAAACTATTATCTTTTTTTGTTTCCCTTTATGTATTTAGATGCAAAACTGAAATTGCCATCGTATATGAAAAGCATTCATCAGTTCTGGATTAGCAACACCTATTTCCAAAGTATCCTTTTTTAGTCACTTTTTTAGTCTTGGTAAAGACTTAACCACAAACAATTTTTTTTTTTTCAAATTGAAATATTGGTATTTAGGGCAGAAAATAACCTGTGCAGTTCTATGTGCATTGTTTTTCTTGAGAGCTGAAATTAAGCCTGGTTATTATGCGGTTGAGTCCAAATTGATTGAATGTTTGGTCAAAAGACAATTGACTTACTTGTCTTCATGGAGGTGTGTATTTCTGACAGTATCTTTGGCTGCCACATTTGGGGAACCTGGTTCTATCACTTTGGACAATTCAGAAGAAAGAGAAACTATGACACAAAAAAATTCTTCTGGATTGTGTATTGGAAGACCATACAAGGAGCAAAGACAACAACAACGGCAGAGTTGTCCTTACCCTGCCGGGCTGTTGGTACATGCTGGGGAATACTTAATTAAAGAGTAACACCTGCCATGGATTTTTAATGGGGAGCACATGCATAGTTTTAATTACTTGGTGTGTAATTCCTTCCCCTTATACCTATATACATACCTGGGAACTCTCCATGTTTTACACGGAGATCGCCGGGTTAAGCACCGCTTCTCTGGTTCTCCAGGTCAAGACCGGAATCCACAGGGTCCTGGGAGCGGGGTCTTGACACGCCCTGCTCCCCGTCCACTTTTTTCCTTTAAATGGGGGTGTTTCCCACTGAAGTATTCGGGAACTCCCACTGACGTGGATCTCCCACGGAGCGGCATGGGACCGCCCGCTGACGTCAGTGTGCAGTCCTGGCCGCGTCCCGCAAGGGAAGGCTCCGGGTAGCCATATCCCAGAAGTTCCCAGGTATATAGATATATATATATATATATATATATATATATATCTATATACCATCACTCTCTTTGAAGCCCTTAACAATGCAAGAGCTATCTTTAGTCACTGGGTGTTATTCATTATTATTTATTGTCACACTCTCCATATATATTTATATTACGATATTATTATTTATTAACAGACACATTTTTCCCCAACTATCTGTTTTAGATCTGCATTGAATCTGCAACAAATGGTGCACACAATACAAGACTTTTGTGCAACACAAATCATGGTGTGGATTATTTTTACGGGTGAAATAAATGCAGACATCACTCTGTTCTGTCAAGCCATAGACCGGAGTTGGGTATGACAACCTACTCAGGACTACACAACACACTGCAATTTTAATAGCAACAATATTTTGTTGTAAGTGCCGGAGTATATGACAGCCTAAAGAATTATTTTCTTTCTATTTGATAGCCGAAAGGATTTGCAGCACCCGCTGACTATGGCGTTGCTATATCTTTCAATAGCGTCCGCGTTCTTGAATTATCAGTGTCCATTGAATGAACATTTGACACAGCTGTCTAGATGTAGTCAGTCCCAAGCTATTCGGTTACACTTTGATAACGTGCCTGTCACTGTATCGAAACAGTCATGCGCTGACACATTTGCTGTGAATGAACATGTTTCTTAGGCAAGAGAAAAGGATTGGCCTTTAAAAATAAGAAAGATCCCTACTTTTCTTTCTAAGAAAAGACATATAATCTAAAATAATAGCATTCGATAGAGACTGTGAGAAGTTGCTATAAAAGTCAGCTTTAACCCAGAAGAAAATATCTTTAAATCAATATACCTTTAGCCGGTTAATACATCTCTATTTGCACTCATTAAATGAGTTTCCCAGGCCCTGTAATTTCCATCACAAGTTAAAAGCACAAATGATGTAGATAAAAATGAATATATTTTGGAAAATTAAAATCTTTTGGAAGTTTAATTGAGCATTTAATTACAAATTATATTGGACATTAGAAAAATTGTTGCATTTTGCATTTTCGGCCACTTTATTTTTTTAATGTTTAATTTTTTTTTTTTTACAGCAAAAGTTTTAAATGATTAAATTTACTTCCATTCAATTAAATCCAGCAATGAAATAAATAGCTAGCTCTGCTGTAGGTTCAGTGTGGGTTTAACAGACAATTAGCAGATGAAAACAAAGAGTAGGTAACAAAGTGTCGGCTGCCAGAAATTGGTCACGGATATTCACAATTTAATTAGTTGGAAAAAAAAAAAAAAAGAAGAAAACAATTAAAGCATTCCCAGTGCTGCCGTAAATGTGTTTTATTTACAGTAAGAATTAACAAGAAATCGAAAAAATAATAAAAAAAATACAAAACAATTTATTATAAACATTTTATATGGTTTTGCTGATTTTACCACAATTATAAAAATTTACATTTAAAAAAAAAAAAAATGATCTATTTAATTATGAGTTACTAATTTTTAAAATGAATTTATGAATATAATTTATCATTTACATAATTCGAAAATATAATTGTCACGGTAATTGTTACATAGGACTGCATCGTTATAATCAAAATTAACACGGCTATATAGAAATTGCCATTAACAATATTTTTTAATTCCTGAAAACCACAAGAGTAAGAATATATATCATAATAATCCAAATATGCTTATTTTACTTGTTTTTTAGGATTCCATGAAGGTTTTAGAGAAGCCCCTATGTTACAAGGTTGGCTCTTAATTACATTTGTTTTTTTTCATTAGGCTAATTACTGAATCCTACATTCCTTCCTTTTCGTCTACCTTGTTCCTTGTTGTTGATCCTTTCCCAACCCTGAATCGACTGCAGCTGAACAGTTGAAGCTGAACAGGAAGGGATTGCAGGTGTCAACTCACAGTTTACAAATATGACATCTCCTCTGGCAGAGCTGGAAATATGAAATATTGATTTATGTGCAGTAAAAGGTCTTATAAAAATGATCACATACACATGAGAGATTAATGCGCAGGAGATCAATAGAAATTTCATTCTTGACGCTAGACTGTCACCTATGGTGAAATGCTAAAATACAGAAATCAATATTATCTATGAAATGTCAAATTTATTATAATTATGAAGATGAAAGCTGGCCAAGTGGCTCCCAGGAGAGGAGGAAGGATAGGTTATTGTGTTGAAGCATCCTTCACGTCCCTTGTTCGCTTGCTGCCAATTTGAGAGCAATAATGGTGCAGGGGTTTTCAGATTTTTATGTATCGCTGTGTAGTAACAAATTCCACCTGGAATATTTAACTCTTGAAACTGCCAATAATACAAGATTCCCCGCAGACAAAAGGTGCAGAACTTTTTGGCAGAAATTAAGAGCATTCAAGGAACAGAGCAAAGCACGCGTTTCACATATAATATGTAGAAATTGAACATCAATAGATTCCAAAATAAGCTTTTCTTTCTTACTGCAGCTCATGGAGTGTTTTCTGCAGGTCCCTACCAGACAAAATAAAAGTATCTATTATTGATTTACATTCTATGACCCTAGCTATTATCTTTTTTTAAGGAGTTTTTTTTTCTTATTCTTACATTTTAAGAGGGTTTTTAAAAATGAATTGGACATTGCTTATGATATATAATTTGTATGTTCTAGAATTGTATAAACTTGTACGTAAATACAATAGTTACAGGTTGGTTACTTTACTTGGGCTAACATAGATACAGGTGTACAGTCTCATAAACCTTTGGGACCTCAGAGGTCTATTCTTCCATCTGAAGTTCCATCTATTTCTATCTGAAGAAGAAACCAATGAGGTCTCAAAAGCTTATGTGACGCTTAATCTCTTCCAGTGTTGGCCTAATATATTGTATCTCCGTCGACTGATGGATTTTCTGCATAGGGAAACCTTTGTCAGAAAAAAAATATTTTCTACAATATTTCATAATCTAAAACTAGATGGTAATGCCACTAAATTCTACTTTATGGAGAGGTTGGTAGATAAGTTGAACAGCTTCCCAACAAAAGTGGTGGAGGTTAACCTAGTAAGAGAATCTAGGATGCGACCAACAACTAATGTTTGAGTCTATACATCAGGAATAGCGGGCACAGTAGATGAGCACAATGGTTCTTATCTGCCATCAAATTCTATGTTCCTGTATTTGGAGATGAAGTGGACTCAAGCGTGGGCCCCTGTGACCACAGTAATATGTCAGAATGTATGCCTCACACCTTCCAGCGTTGGGAATTTGAGATCCAGCACCATCTGATGCAGCACAATTTGCTTGACGCTGCTACAAAGACTTCTTCTTATTTTCGATTTCACCAACTCAACATTATCTATGTCACCGTGGAGTAAGTTGCAACTGGTGGAGCAGTGACTAGTTAGAAGCATGAAATCAATGATATGAGATACCACAGGTCTCGGTCAGAGACGCATGATCTTGGCAGATGGAAAATGAAGAAAATGTCAGTTCTTGCAGCTGCACAAAGTCAGAGGCCCAACTCCTCGGGGAACTGTGGTTGTTTTAAGTAAAAACAGCCACTAAAGTGCATCTGTATCAGCTCAATTCTAAGGGGTCCCACTAAAACACATGAAATATTAAGGTTAAAACAAAGTGATTTATCATGCTAGAAGCACTGGAAGCAGACCATGGAGAATGAAAATCAAATCACATTTTAGAACTGAGCACAATAAATCCACAATAATTTGTAGGAATTCTAGAACAATATCAAACATGTACCAAACATGGAGTCTGAGTCAGAATCTGATCACCAACATAGTTCCTCCATCATGTATTATCAAAAACCAACCCCAGTAAGGTTCTCCTGCAACAATGGTGGAGTATAATGCATTGGTAGTGTGAGTACCAATCTTCTGTGCAGAGCTTAACCTTCTCAATGAGGTAGGTCATACAGCCGTATCCACAATCGCTAATAAACTGATGGCAAGCTGACATAAACGTCCACAGAATAGTGAAGGACTGGAGGGGATGTAGAATAGGCAGAAACAACAGCAATTGCAGGGGAGAGATTAAGGAGTTATGCGTCTTTTTTGCCTACCGCACCCCATGGGTACTACCTACAGAGACTAACAATTTTAAAACATTAGAACACACACGTTCTAAGTCATAGACAATAGTTCTGGACATGCCAAACACCAATGCCAAAGGGGACCTTCACAGATGTATGACAATGGTCTACGTAAGAACAAAATCACCTTTTAATTCTCTTTTCCATGAGTAGTCCAAAGATGTCCCACAGAATCCCAGAGGTCCCTTCATTAGATGAAGTTCTATAATGCGATAACATTATGAACTTAGACATGAAACACAAGTTAAGATACACTAAAACAAAACAATACTTTTTAATTATTCTATATTTTAAAAATCTAATTTCCTATTTATTTTTTTAAATGTCATTTTATTATCTTTATTTCTGAAAATATACATCATTTTGTAAACCCCCCCAGCAATTATATGAAACATACTGTTTTAAAATGCTATAAAATGTTCCTATCTCTTTAACATAAAATTGAAATCCCAAACAAAAATACTGCTATCTCAATGCACCTGAGTTAAGAAAAATAGATATTCTAAATGACACATTTTATCTTTTAATTTATTTTTTAATGCATCTGTGTAATTTTAAGATTTTTTTAATGCTGTGGCCTAAAATATATGTAATTATAAAATAGATTTTAGTCCAATATTTCACCCTTTCTTTTTTTTTCTTTTCTTGATGTCCCTTTCTGACACAAAAGTACCTAATGCAGCTCAAGTTAACACTCGACGCTGCACAGTTTGAGAGATAGGAATTTCGAGCTGTAAAGCCTCAATTAAGAGATAAAAGACATAAGTGTAAAGCATTTGATAAAGCCAAGAATACAAGGAAAGGCATGGATGTTCTTGAAGGTGTCCATTGCGATAACTGAATAGTCAGCTGGAATCGTCTTCAATTGGAGTGGGTGCTCCAACTTATCAAATTTCACATATGGGAAATTATTGGCGCCTACAGGGATGATTAGCACTAACCCAGTGGGTCAGCTGCATGCTGGGATAAAGGTGAAAACTGTATCTCACTATCAACACCAAATACATCCATTTACAGAGAGATAGCAGTATTTTTTTTCTAATATCCCTGGTTGTACAGGCTGTGTGACCAACCATTGAAAAGCTGCATAGAAATTGTGTATAATGACATTTACTTAGGATAGAAATTTTTAACATCTAAAATTTTGGTAAAATAACAAAAAAAGTATTTTTTTTCCCCCCAGAGTGTAAAATCTTACATACAATATATTCATAAAATTGCCACACCGAGATGCATTTCTGAAACCCTAAAAAATATAGTACTCTTTTGACATTTTCATAAAAATGCATTTTATTTTTTCTTTCTTCCTTTTTTTTCTTCTTTCCACATAATGTACCAAAAACTGGCAATTTTTGTGTAATTACCCAAAATAATGGTTAAGATGTTGGTGGCTACCAGTATGTAAGAACTGGAAGAAGCAAAAACCTTTTGGTTTGGCAGACCAATAGAGATAATTTAAAGGTTCTCACATAAAAAAAAAACGTATTTAACAGATTTTCTTAGCATTTGTGTATATATATATAAATTATATGTATTATAAAACATGTCTACTGTCAAATAATATGTTTTTATAAGCAAATCATTAAAACAATTAACATTTCTATTTGTATACATTGATATATAGTATGTATTTACTTGTCATCGAACACGACTACACACAGTCAGGGTCAGAACTTTATTCCATCTACCTTGCCCTTACTGGGTCTCTTTTGCTTATCAGTGTTGTATTGAATGTAACCCCCACCTTCCTTATCTGTATTGGGGGAGCCAAGGTCTATTTTTTTCTTGGTGGCCTAGTGGGGGTCTGTGTATTCACTGATATACTGTAATTGATGTCATATCACAGGACTCAGTGTTGGATACGCGCTGACCGTAGCAGAGTTAGCATTAAGCTTTTTTCGTGTAACATTCCGAGAGAGACCGTGAATGAGAGTGTGAAAGCATGAAAGAGGATGAGGGCGTGAATGACAACAAATTTTGTTCCTGAATGTAAAAAGCTCCCAATTTTTATCCGAAACTAAACGAAAAAATTGTCCCAATTGTTTTTGACCCATTTGCATAAGTCTAGATGTCAATCACCCTCATTCACTCTCTTGTGCTCTCTCACACTCTCACTTACGGACTCTCAAAATATAAAACAAAATGGTGTAAGGCACTAAAAATAACCCCAAAAATTAACAATATCGGCTGCTCACATTAAGCGAACCAAACCCTTTAAATACACCAAAAATAAAAATAGTATCTGAAAGAAGGAGCAGTAAATATAAGTGTACATTTAAAACAAGTTTAAAAATAAGAATAAAAAAAATGAAAAAATAATAAATCATAGATATTTATGGAAACGCAGAGATCTTGAGTCTCTTACACTCCCACTCATGGTCTCTTACACTTTCTTACAATCTCATTCACGTTCTCTCACACTCTCTCTGACGCTCTCTTACACGCTCTCTCTCAATCTCACCCTACTTTCCCCGCCAGCTGCTTCCGTGTCTATGTCTTCTTTACTGAAGCTCGCTTCTTCTCGTGCCTTTTCTTGTTCTTCTGTCTTCTTTCTTCGTCCACTTCTTAAATTCTTATTTATTCATCTGTTTCTCCATGTACCAGGCCTCCTGTAACAAAAAGGTGACTCCTTTTGCGAAACTGCTAAGGGAGGCCTGGTTCACGGAGTAGCATAAGAAGAAAGAAGACATGGGAGAAGCATGTGAAAAAAGAAGACAGAAGAAAGAAGAACAAGAAGACGAGGCAAGAGAAGAAGCAGAGCTGCGGGAAAGGACACAGGGACATTCAACAGTTGGGGGGAGAAGGCAGTAAGACAATGAGAGCATGAGAGAGTGAAAGAGTGTATGACAGAACGTGAGTGAGTGTGAGTAAGAGTGAAAAAACCAGCAAAATGCAAGCAAAAAATTCAGAGCTCTCTGTTTTGCTTTCATTTGTTTTGTTGAGGGTCCCTCCTCTTTTGATGAAATTGGCATATTTCAGTAAAATTGACATTATTTCATAACATAAGATGGACCCTGAAAAGATAAGGAAAAGATATCTATATACAAGAAAATTTGACATAATTGTTCACAGCATTTGACAATTTGTTTATAATATAACATTTGTAGAACAGCACATTAAACATAAATTTCTAGCAGTTTGTAATGTTACGTTTCACAGACTCTCATATCTGTATCCTAAGATTAATTTTTTATTTGCTTTTCAAGTGCCCAATATGTGAATTTAATATGTTTGGGAAAATCTCCGGCGTTGAATGCATAGCACTTAAATCTTGAGTTCCCCTGTTGCGTTTCCGAAATTAATAAAGTTAGTTTGAGTCTTAAATGTCACTTATTTGCTTTCTTATTTTCATAGGCAATTTCACTAAGCAGAGGAACTTGCTAATCCTGCATTCACACAGATAGAAGGTCAAAGTTGGTCAGTGAGCCAAGAAATAGCATATTAGGGTTTCTTTCCTTTGCGATTGAAAGAGGTATAAATTGTGGAATTAGTCTATTGATTGAAAGCTACAACTTCAAGCAATCAGTTTATTTTATTTTTCTTTGAATATTATATGTTCTATTTGAGTCGTCCTTCAAGCAGGTGAAATGACAGCTTGAATTTACTCAATAAAATCTAACACGTAGGAAACCAACTGAGCCGCACAATAGACGCAAACGATTTAGAGAGAAGTTGCATTTAGTGTAAGCAAGCATAGCGCTCTAAAAAAGAAAATATTAACTGAAATTATGCCCTGATCAATAGATTTCTATGGAAACATAGGATTTTAAAGAAGGTTATTGGTAGGCTGGTCAGCAGATAAGGCCATCTTTACAAACAAATCGTTCAAACTATCAAATGTCGCTGTAAATGATGATTTCCTAATTGTAATGTTTTGCTTTAATTGCATCAAATTATGCATTGTTTGACTTCGGGGCTCTATTCCGTAAAGCAAGTCATTTATTTCCACGCTAGCAATTCTTCTCCTAGAGCGACTCGTTAAACTGAATTTCTTTGTGTGCTCGAAACATGCATGGGAAATGAAATTATGGTTTTGCAACTTGAAAATTCTAATTTAAGGGCTTAGAAGATTATGTAGGCAACCCTTTCACATTTTTGATTGGAGATCTTTATTGTCACACTGTCCTTCAGAAATTCTATATAAATATTACCATACTTGGGAATTCTTTGGAGTTTTAAGGGGCTTTTGCCCCAGTTTTAGGGTCTCAGGGTGAAGGGGCGGATTATCAGGGTCACACAGTCAGGAACGGACTCCTTCCGATTCTACACGGCTGTAGACACCCAAAAGGGGCTTTTGCTATCAGTATGTTAAGGATGATATTCCTGCTTGAATGGAGGTGGCTCAATTAAGTATATCTAGACGATTTCCAAGAGGATCGGTATCCACCATTTGGTGGACATTTATCAAGTCGCTACATTGAATCGTCACGATGGACTATTAAAGGGTCAGCCTATTGAGACAGTTTCCAGGTAGGTATATGGCATATATGTCAGAAAATGGTGCAAAATAAAGAAATAAGTAAATAAATAAACAGTTCCACCAAATCATAAGGCATTTCAAACGTTTCACTGTAAATGAGCGCTTAAAATTGCTGAAATCAATGGAAACCCCCTGGCACAAGCTAGCTTAGTGACATTTAAAAGGGCTTCACATTTATTTACGTACTCATGGTGGAGTTTCATACTAGCAACATGTAAAGGTTATATAATTGACAACATGATAAAGATATGCAGGGAGCACAGATTATCTAGAAAAAAATGTGGTTTTAATTTTTTTTTAAAGAATGGTGCAAATTTTACTAATGGGTATTTGGAATTTCATTAAGGAAATATATTTTCATTTAAAAAAAAAATAATATTAGAACAGAAAATCTCAAGGTGTCTCTAATAAACAAATAAAAACAGTTGTTAGCGTCTTGGAATTGGAAAAAAAAACTAAAACTAAAAGAAAAAATTCCAATTTGCAAGGGGTGAGAACCATTACTTTGACTGTCAACTTGGGAAGAACATACTGATTCTCTGTAAGTGGCATCTCTTTGAAGCTTGACGCAGAATGGATTGAGGTCATCTTGTGCACACTCTCAAAGGAATGTCTGTGCACGTGTGACTGGACAATCTATTGAGTGAAACATGCCAATCTCATGGTGCATCATCCTGGAATAGCATCATATTGAACGATGAGCAGAAAACATGTTACCTTGTTCTAAAGAAGCATCATAACAAAGTGTGGACAGCAATTTCTGTTTTCCTATTCTAGTAGCATCAAATAATGAATGTATCGTTTCTAAAATAAACAGCCGTATACTATCACGGACAAATCAGATGAAAATTTGGTCATTTTGGTTAATTTTGGAATAATGACGTAACAAACTTCATCATATACTTTATATGTTATATATTAGTTATAAACTTAGAATATAGAATTTAGAATATGCAATGTTAAGACCCTATGTACTGTACACCCAGATGTGAGCAACATTGTTGTACTTATTATTATATATAGAGCCATCATATTCCATAGCACTGTACAATGGGTAGACAGGACATGACAAGAACAGAACAACAGGTGAGTAGGGACCTGCTCAAATTATTTTATAATCTAGATTAATTTTATTGAGTCCTTTTTAGATGCTTGAGTGGGGGGAATGTAAAGCCGCATGGACTCTAAAATACTTACACACATACTGTAACGTCCACTCCGAGTGAAGGTCCATCCTGGCTGTTCAGGCAGTATCCAGTTTCTCCAGGTTTTCTTACAGGGTATCACTGTCTTTGGCTTATCATGGGCTTTGATATCCAGCACATTTCTCACTGATTTGCACATCTCCAAGACACACTCACCCAGGATTTCTAGGACAGAGGATATCCCCGCGGACTCCTTGTAATGGCCTTTGCATTCTGTCAGGACTTGGGAAAGCAGGTCAGGCCCAATTGCAGGGGATATCTGAGGCTCTGTCTGTACTCCGAGATGCATATCGACAGACAAGACAAGAGATAACAGTCTCACACCAGGCTGGTATACAAGAATAGATTGTATTGATGAAAGCTGGCTGATCAGGAACAGGACTGGTATATACAGTGGAATAAAGCATTAACAGGATACAGTTAATCGTAACACATGGACTGGAAAGTCTTGCCGGACAAGTCTGGAACTGGAGTCCCACTAGCAGAACACACGGCAGGAAGCTCACTGGCAGGGCACATGGCAGGGCACACGGCAGGAAGTCCACTGGCAGGAAAACCTGGAGAAACTGGATACTGCCTGAACAGCCAGGATGGACCTTCACTCGGAGTGGATGTTACACATACCTACATACACACACACTAACCCACTCTTGCTCTAACATACACACTGACTCTAACACCCACACTCTTATGCTAGCACAATAACTCTCACACTCACTCACCGTGCATTGAGCCTTTCTTCAGAGCATCTCAGACACCATGTGACCACACAGAACCCTGTTAGTCCTGTTTGAAGAATTTGGACCGGCCCAATATACTTACATAATGCGCATCATACCATTTGTATAATCATCTTCCAAGCACCAGAGTTATGCAACTGCGGAATTGTAGATATTTGAAGGTATAGATTTTTAGACCTGCCTTTGAAGAAAAGAAAACATTTTTTTACCATGAATCAGTAGGAAAATAAGTAAAATTGATGGTAGTGCAGATGAAATAAATTGATTTAGGCATTCTCATTTTCATTGAACTCTTAGATCTATGAAGATGGAGGATGGGAGTTGCAGCATTAATGATGTTGTATTGGTTTTATTATTATGATTAGGATATTAATATAAGATAATTAGAAATACTGGATACCCCAATCCAACAAGGGCTGAATATGGAATGTGAGATTTTTTTTGAGGTGTGTTTATAGCGTTTATATTTACATTTTTGAGTTTTTGAAAATTATTTGTGCTGGTATTGAGGTGATATATATATACAATTTATGTTTTTCTACTTAAATTCCAATCAAATTCAGACACAGGTTGTTAACCTTCAGCTCTGTGACTAGCTTAGTAAAGTATATTTATGATAGATAGATAGATAGATAGATAGATAGATAGATAGATAGATAGATAGATAGATAGATAGATAGATAGATAGATAGATCTGAAATGTGACTTTTATTATCAATAGAAAAGTAAAAAAATAATTTCAATTCATGAAACTACCCACTTATGACTATCCAGTTTTGTAAGCATAGGGTGTACAATGCACCTGATATATCAAGTTATGTAATTTACACCTGTTCCTGTTCAAGAGAAAACCCTTGTCATTTAAAAGGTGCAATAAGGTAGCATCATACCTAGGAACTCTTTGGGTTTGACCTGTAGTCTCTGGGTGAAGTCTGCTTCCCTGGATCTCTAGGACAGTGTCTTCTTTCCATGGGGAAGTGATATTTGGCCACGCCCACTGTCCACCCACTTTCCCTTACTCCATGCCCAGTTTCCACCCACCAATTCTTAAAGCTGCTCCTGCAGTAGAGGGAAGGGGCATGTTACATTGCTTTTGTTGGTGGATATATTAGTTAATATTGGTAATGCCATGTGTGGAACTGAAAACTTCTGCCGGCTTCAGGTTCTTCAAATGTAATACTTAAAAACATCTGAAATTTCATACCTTTTTCACTAAACCATCTGGAATCATTCATAATTATTTAAATTTCCATACACTGAGACTAATATAATACATAATGCATCATACTTTGATCAGCACTATTTCTCCTTGTTCATTTGGATTTTGACTCAACGTAGAGGCATTTGTCTTGCTGTGTATGTCAGAACCCATGGTCCATAAAGCAGAAGGGACATTTTAAAAATCCCTAAGATGGTCACCTCTTACCCCTTCTCGATTCAAATACTTTATGTTTGATAGAAGTTAAGAGATGCTACAGATCCTTTGACTCAACTAACATGGACTGTGAATTATTGAATCATACAAAACAGAGAAACGCTATTATTATCCTCTTTGATAATGAATAACAGTCTACGGAATATTTTAACAGTAAGCATTAACATTCCAAAACATCCTTCAGTGAGAGGTATTAATATTCAATTATTTAAAAACAGTCACTACCAGAGCTCCGTAATGATCTAAAATGCTTTTACTTCACCAAGTTATGCCCACATTAACATTTCAAGGTGTACACATAAAATATGAGTCTCACTGCTCATGGGTGCGTGATGCTAAATAGGTGTATAAATCTAATAATTGCAGAGCAGAGGATTAGCCAAAGTCTTCCAAGAAGGAAAATAGAGACAGGGTTATTGCTTTTATCATCCTAATCAATTATGTATGGTGGAAACATCCACACTGAAGCGCTGGCTCTCCAATGATGTTATTTGTAGAGCTGCCTCTCAGCATGCTTCCTTAGGTCTTCAGATCAAAAGGCTAGGCAAGCCAAATAGGAATTAGCTCACCGGTTTCTACTATACCCCTAATAGGGGTGCAACTTCTATAAATACAAGGTGCTTTGTAATATAGAACGGTAGCACCAGAAACTTCACGGCAGAACATACTGTTATCGGCATTTTATGCTCAATGTTTGTTTTGCAACGATGTATAGAGCACTGCGGCTTTGGGATAGTAACTACTATTAATGGATAGAAATTAATAGAAAGAACACATGCTTATATGTTTTCAAAATGTATTCACTAAAAACAAATGTGAACTTTATGTTCAATTCATCCATGAACACTTGTCAACACTATACAACACCAATTACAGCCTCTTCTTTCTTTAACCCCTCAGCGAAAGATCTATAAAAAAAAGAATAATGTAAGAACATAATTGTACTAATAATTATAATTTGGATTTATTTGTTTTATGTTTTGTTTCCCACCTTCACAAACAGATTTAAATCTAGAGTTTGTCTTTTATTATAACCTGGACAAAATAATAATTTTCTAGCTCAAATAACTGCATTTTTTTTTCTATAATCTTGGTGGCTAGCTGCCAGCTCTTGCTGTTAATATCTTAAGAACATTTTGTTAGGCAAAGTTAAAATAAGCTCCTTGTGTTTGAGATGTGTCAACATTGTGAAATACTCTTTCAGTGCCGTGGATCTTAGATGCAAGGTGGTCACAGACCACTATAAGACCCTGAAAAGTTAGCTTCTTAATTTTATGGATAGAAAAAGCTTAAATCAAAACCAAACAAGGAGAAAAATGTCTCGTTCCACCTTCAGGCTGTTGTGAATGTACACCTATTACCCTTTCGAATAGGACCTGTATACACATAGTCCATAAGCACCAGCTGAAGGCATCTCAAAGGGTTGTGAGCAGGTCCACATGATGTGAGAATGTGTACAGGCAGCATAGAGGATCAAACATTATGAAACAGCGTGACCTGCCCATATTGTGATCTCATTCTTCATATATTTTTAAAAAAATTATTTTTATGAAAAAAACTCTTCTCCTTGCCCTTTATTAAAAATGTTAAATATATTCTTGAATTTTAGACATCATAACTTCATAATGAAACATCTGTGCCCATCTCCCTCCTTGAAAAAATAATATGTGTCATTTGTGGTCGGTCATGAATATGAAGAAAGTGAATTGGGAGTTGCAAGAACATAATTTCATTCCTCCAAGATCACTTGTATCATGATGGTCTCCAAAAGAAATTGTGCCAGAGCCCGGACTGCCTTGGGGGGTAAATGTCGCCCATGTGGTCTATGATAATGCTTTGAGCAGCTTTGGCTTGTGTGACTCTTTATTGGCTTTTGGAGAAAGAAATTCCAAAATGGTGGCTGCATTGTATCAATGTTGTATTTTAGATCAAAAATCCATGCCCAGACCCACATGTTTAAAGTGGCACTGTCCTCTAATACTTTTGTCACACTGTATAGGTAGACGTTTGGTCTTCTGTCATTGCTTTCTTAAGAATTCATGTAAATTGACACTGTGGGACATCCTGCTTTGTACAGGACACTTGATAAGACGGCTTGTTCAAATCAAAATATTCTCTTATCAGACCCTGAATGACTCCATTGTTAATGTAAGTGTATCTGTATTTTTGAGGAGAGATTTAAGTGGTAGGTTTCTGTGTGTGCTACAATGTCATACACCTGACTTAGCAGGCATCGGGCCACGCACCCAAATCCCTTGGATGTATCTAGCTTTGTAAGATACGGAACTATGAAGAGTTTTATTGTAATAAAATAAACAGAGAGAAATCAGTAAAATAATCCATTTCCTGTTTGAGATTAAAAAAAATTATACCTCCTGTCAATACAATGCAAGCCTTTCTTCATAGCTTAGAACATGGGAATATTAATGTGGGAACAACTATATTTCACTCCAACCTGGTTTTTAATCATAGAAAATAGCTATATCTCCTTTTTTACCTTTATTTTTTCTCTATATTTCTCATTTTCTTTTTCTTCATTGCTTATTATATAAAATCAGTTTGATACAGGATTTCACTATAGGACAACAGAGGAAAGGACATTGTATCATTAATTTCACAAGTAACTTTGCAAAAAGTTTACATAAAAACTAAAACTAAACATAATTTGTATCATCTGTCTCACCGTGAAAATGTATGTACTTTCAATATGTTTTACCGCAACAAATCTGCATGAACCAATAACTGGTAAATACAAGTAATATTGCATATTTTTAAAACAGACCCATTTTTCCCCAAAGACTAGATCAATCATTGCGTATAGATCCAAATCTACTGCTTTAATTAGTTTTTGACCGCTCACCCTAATTTTAAAACGGAAGCATGAATCAAAGTTACATTTGGAAAATGCACCCAGCTACTAATATCAATATAACAAGGACACCTCAAAGTCCTAAACACAGAGAGCTCAAACTCTGGAGATCAAATAAAGACTGGACAGTTACACTGAGCTTACAGAGGAAGCGCCACTGAATTAGTAAATGGCACTTTACTAAACCAACTCAACCGGCAGCTATTCTGTTCAACTGGATGTGGCAATATTTCTGCTAAAGTGCATTAAGGTGCCGTTGAGCTGCTCTTAAGCTTTTCATCATAATCAATATGGATATAATTGTTTTGGCCAGAGAGAAGAAGAAGAGAGTATTTGGCCAACACTTATTTATGGCTTAATGTGGTCTCAAAGCTTTTCATGGCAACTTTCTGGAGAATGGAAGTTGAGTTGACTTGAGATGCGGTTGAGTTGATAGTTGAGGTCATTATATTGAGTAGGCAGGCTGCTCAGTGTTAACTTACTTAGTCAAACTCGCCCAAGCAACTCAACTCAGTTTATCAAATCAACATAACTTGAACCTTTGTGAAAAGACCTAAAAGACTCACAAAACATTCATGAACTTAGACTTAAAACCAATTACGGTGGCGTTACTAGAGATTGATTGTCTACATTTTTTTGCTTTTAATTGCTGATTAATAAACTTTCATATTTTTTATGCTGCTTTTCATAATTCCAAGAGGATTTCATGAAAAAGTATTTTCCTGGAAAAAGAAAATTAGTGAAAGAAAGTTGAAGATGGCATCAATCTCCATTCTCTGGTTCTGTTCCATGTCACAATGTTAAAATCATCCACAATAATATGCGCCACGACCAGTCTATCATGAAAATAGATTCCAGATTCTCCCATGTTTCCCATGATTGAATAGAGTGGGAACAGTTACATTTTTTATTTTTACAATAAATACATAACTTGATTTATTATAACATCCTTGAGTCTTTTTAGTCTAAGTACCATATTAGCTCCTGAATTAGAATACTTACATTTAAAGCAAAACTCAACTTTGGATATTTTGCAGTTGAATTACAAAATTAAGACTACTCAGTGTGGGAAGCAAATGGGAGATTACAAGATGTCAACTAACGACGGACATAGCGTTGAACAAAATGTAAATAGTTAATATGGTTTAATGGAAAAGTTACATGCCAGAGCTGTTCTGAGCTTGACACACTAGTGGAAATTAGGATTTGGAATCAAGCCAGAGACATGGTTTAAATCAACAAAAATACCCAACATTCAGAACAAGTATTAATGTGACGTGTAACCTATTCATAGTTATAATTATGGTGTCCCATAATAATGTAGTAATTCACTAGATGGATGTTGGAATCTGTATAGTATCCCATTAAGTGATATCCTGTGTTGAAAAGGTTAAATGAGATTAGCCTTGTTGTAAAAAATAATGGAAAATAATAACTTGCAGCCAAGAAGTATAATTTTTACAGTGTGTTGGCTGAAGACTTTATCAAGGCAATACGTAGTGCACTAATTGCGTACATGAAAGGCAGTATAACAGGTTTCTGGATGTCACTAGAGTTTACTTTGGCTCTTGTCAATGAACCTCTTGCAAAAGATGAGATGGGGTGGAAACTATATTTTCCTAAATATATTTTCATTTACGTTCACTTGCTCTTAAACATGTCCCAGAGATCCTCTAGGAACACCTAAACTGTATAATATTTCCTTTATTTTAAACGGGTTCCTCTAAGTAAACAGTGCATTATGTCTTTAAGAAATATGAACTCTGTATGTAATGTTTTTTGGAATGGGTTAAGGTACAGATCTTCCCTTATTTCCATACATATATCCATAATTATAGAATAGCTGTATACTAGGTGTTTTGGATCCCTATATTTTAAACCCTGATTACTGTAATCCAGAACAGGTAGCAAGTAAATTAAACTGGCGACTTGGTGATGGATGTAGAATAGTCATACTAAGAACTTTGGACTAGAATTGCTTTTTATACATGGTTTCCTTTGAGTTCCAGAGGGTAAGAAGTGTTGGCTGGTGCCACATAGGACATTACTCTGCTGGTCACCAGGACTTGTAGGTATGCATAATACTACCATTATTTGTAAAAAAAACATATAATGTGCGATCAGGTCATAAAAATCAGCCCTTTTTAAGGCAGACAGTTAATAAAACCATGTATGTGTGCCCATGTATATCCCACCGGTGACAGAGCACTAAAGGACCGGACCTGCTGCATGAGTGGCACTAAAGGTAAGTGTACTGCGCCATAGGCCACCGGCCCACCAGGCGTTTGGGACCTGAGTGGAATGGTCTAGGTCATGCTGGGCCTAACTTATAAGTCTTGTGTGGCCAAAGACAAGGCTTGTACAACCACACAGCCTAAGCTCAACCTATCGGTTGGAAATTAATAAACAAATATAATTATTCCCAGTCCAAGACCAGTAACCGCCAACCTGCTGGCTAAACATGTTAACAGACAGACTGCTATAGACATGGAGAAGCTAATTCAATGCAATCTGTGTATTTTTACCAAGAGATTAATAATGATGAGATTTTCCATGATAAAGCAGCTAGTTGTGCAACAACATTACAACTCCCTCAGCGGATGATAAATTGATTGTTTGAGCTCCCTTCTATGTGTTTAACACCAATTTGAAATTATTTGTATCGTTTCCCTTGATATTGCTTAAGATGCCAGCTCATCTATTTTTTTTTAAATATACCCACTGGAACCTAGCAATATTTTTCCGTGTTATCTAAGGAAATAACACTTTTGGGAAATTAAGGATCACTGGTGCCTCATGTTTAGACATGATCTATCCATTGCCACATCTTTTGAGGTTCTTCAAGAACAGTGTCATGCTTTTGCAGTTACCATTTTATATTTTTGTATCCCATTAATTATAACAAGCTTGAAAGAAAAAAAAAAAATCAAAAATAGCAATAAGAAAAACCCACATATTGTTTGGCAACTAACTATTTTACTGGCATTCTCCAGTGCTTATTATATTTGCATGCTGTCACTAGATTGCATGTCTGAGTATGGCTAAATAAACCAAGAGCCCATGGAGCCTTTCATACGAGTGAAGAATACATCCCGATCTTACTAATTTTAGAGCTGATGGAGAGTGGACAATAACGTCCGCACTTCTCTGACACTAAAGGGTTAATACATGTCCAAAGTGTCCTCAGACCAATACAGTAGTCCTGATCTGAGTGTTGGTCCTGGATTATAAAATTGTTGGAGCAGGGCTCCCCTCATATTATATCATGCACTAGTAATTGCAGAATATGATGGTGCTATATATC
Source organism: Spea bombifrons (assembly GCF_027358695.1). Lineage (NCBI taxonomy): Eukaryota > Metazoa > Chordata > Amphibia > Anura > Pelobatidae > Spea > Spea bombifrons. Next base: position 7,820,448 of record NC_071093.1, on the reverse strand, counting down.
TATATCTATATATATATATATATATATATATATATATATAGATATAGATATATAGATATGTCTATATATCAATAAATAAAAAGATAAATCAGAAGGATTTTAGAGGTTTTACAGCAGGTATAAAAAGGTAGACGGGACAAAAATCTCTTATTCCGTGCACAGCTTCTGTGGAATAATATAAAACACGACATAAGTCTCTATTACAGGAGAGAATTCGCTGCAAACGTACAAAAGTATTATTTATATGTTTAAATAGAATACCATTTAAAACTTTTTCACCTAAACATTGTTTGTAAAATAATACAAACTAAAGATCTACATAGAGAAAACCACGCAACTTATCTCGTAAAATGTTTTTAATTGTGGAAGAAGATAATCGAGGTTGACTTAAGGATTAGTGGTTTGACTATATTTTTATTAAGCAATAGGTAAAACCTATGTCAAACAATGTAAAATGAAACGTTCTCTTAAAGGGAGACACTGGAGATTAACAATAAATCCTTTGATATATGAGAATCTTGAAGTTCCATGACTATTAAGCAGGTATGACAAATGTTAAGAATAGAAAATAGGATGTTCTAGTACTGTCAAAAACTTTTATATGCACAGAAATAAGAAGATACATTAAACCAAAAATACTTCTTAGTCAAATCTACCTATCTGTCTGTCTATCTGTCTATCCATACTAGTGACAGGCCCATCAATAAAATGACGCACCAAAGCAGCATTTGTTCTCTCTCTCTCTCTCCTCACTTTATTCTCTCTCTCTCTCTCTCTCTCTCCCTTCTTTCTCTCTCATCTTCAGCCATCCTTCTTTGTTTGTCCACCTTTTTCTCTGCTTCTCCACTTTCTTTAACTGTTATTCTCTCTCTCCCTTTCTCTCTCTCTCCCTCTTTCTCTCTCTCTCTCCCTTTCTCTCTCTCTCTCTCTTTCCCATTTTCCTCTCTTTCGTTTGTCTCTCCCCTTCTCTCTCCATCTTCTTTCTCTCTCCTCTCTTTCTCTTTCACCATCTCTTTTTCTACATTTGAAATCACTGCCACCATCTTTCAGAAACCAAATATCTCCAATAGGTGGAATGGCGCCTTTAAAGTCTATGTTTAAGGAAATGTTGGCTAGCGAGCAAGAGGTACTGGTCATTTTTAGTCATGGAGTTTGTACATTTAATAAGAGGGGATAAATAGCCACCGACTAGGACTTTGACTGCTCTTCTCCACTAATTATTATTATATTAATATATGTATATGTGGTTGGTGTGTTACATATTCATTATTTGAACAGGGAACACCAAACCATACCTTTAAATTTGATTGTATACCAAGAGAATGCCCATGAAATACTATAAAACAAATACAAACAGCAGCTTCCCATGAGCTCATTTTTTAAAATGGAACATATACATTATCCATGAATATGTATACGCCATGCCCCCCCCCCCATTGTTATGCTGTGGGGGGTCTACATTTTCATTGGGGTATATTATACTGTGAAAATAGACCGTTTTGAGATAAATAATTTGGTCCCTTGTTTCTGAATATTTTTATCATTTAGGATAAAAGACGTTTCTTAAGAATATATGCCTCGTGGAGAAATAATTATACCGTTCAAAGGTACTGCAGACTTCTAAGGTCAGGTCATTAATTTACGAGCCCCGTCTAACTTTCCCCTCCCTGGGTTATATGCCAGTAGCCAAATTGTGCATTGAAAACGTGTTCAAAAATCAATGAGAAAATATAAAAATAATTCATAGCAATCATTTGCTCATTCCCACCCGCCATTCATGTATGTAGTAACATCAATACATTCTTATGTATCCTTATGGGTTCTGAACTTCATGAAACAGATGTGGACCTTAATTGTATGTCGATATTAAGAGCAAGACAATCCACATCAAAACCTCTTGTGTTCCATACAATCCTATTCCACTCGTACTGCCTCTCTATAATATTCTTAAAGGGTAACTTCCGAAGCCGATCTAAAATAGCAATCATCTGCAGGCTGAGCATAAACTACAGATCTGTTTGTACGGGGAAATACACAAACCCCACAGAACTGATTGTGTATTGTGCTGTGAACCACATACTAAACGGCACTGAGCTTCTGCATGTTGTCCTCCGTTAAATCCCTAATGAGGTGTTCAGTTATGCTAAACATGCCACAAAATGTCATGTTGTTCGGTTTCTGGTGGATTTTGATCCAAAAAAAAGACTCGCTTAATAATAATAATAATTCACCCATCAGTCTTTTCCCCCTTAAGTAGTCCTCAGATCATCTTGATTTTTAGCGCTCTGGAGTCTCATCCAATAAAGACCCGATAAGGACCAAGATACATATTAACACGTCATAACATTGGTAACAAAGGGATGAGTAAACCAGATATAAACCTTGGTGATATCTCATCATGCTTCCCTTAATTTAAAGAAATTACATTCATCTTACTTTAACATTTGCACAAATAAGAAGATTTCCAGGTATTGATATGAATATCTCTACAGTCTTGCCCAAAAAGTAACACAGTGGTCCAGAAATGGATTTGCTCGATGTGCCCAGTGAGATGCCCTCTACCCCAACATTGATACATAGACACGGTGAGGACAGAGAAGAACCAATCGGCCCATCTAGTCTGCTGTGCTCAAGCACTTTTTAACTCTTTAGGATAACATTATGCACATCCCAACTAAAGTCTTGATGAGATAAATATATTCCTTTATAAATCTAATAAATAAATATCTATGTTATCAATGTCTGACATGCAGATACAGACTATATTTTGTAATGCCATAATAGTGAACAAAAGTCATTGATCCTCCCATCACATACACAAGTACTTTTTTTGCGTAGTTCGTTCTTTTATCCCATAAACTTTTTATGACTTTAAATAATATAATTATACTGATAAATGACACCTCTATGGAGTAAAACTGCAAATATTTGTAAATTTTATACAAAAAAACCCTGATACGTGCCCACTTCGGATGGGACCTTTTAAGAGTTCTTTGATTCATCAGAATTTTTACTTGTTTTTGACTCTCAAGCTGATGCTTTACTTATCAGTTGAACAACGCCATTTTTCATAAGGAAAATGGTCCATTCTTAATTCTAGTAAAAAAAAATAAATTCAGGGCCAACGAGTGATAATGATAATTGGCATACGTTCATCAGGCTGAATTACCTTCGTTTAGCTTTTCCGCTACATAAAATTGCAAAAAGAAGTTGAAATGACTTGAATATGATGACATCATCTGAAGATGCATTAAGCTGGGAGCTTCACCGAGTCCCCATAAGCAGCCAGGAGTCTATATTTCTACGCGATATCCAGCCATATAAGAAAACGTATTATCCCGTTTAGTACTGCAGAAACAGATAATTCAAGACACAAAGGGACAATGCTGCTGGCTGATTAAGATTGCATATTCTGGGTAGGCTGCCAGCATATTTTCTAATTAATGCAAGAAATTGCGTTATTATATACTGTCACGCATATTAGTATAAACAATTACAATACATAGTATGATTCATAACACATGAATTTTTAAAACACTAGGGATGCAACTCATGAAAAATTTCTAGCTCATTTAAATGGAATTCACACAGTGTGAACGTCCTACGGGACCTGGAATGTGTACAGCAATTTCCCTAAATGTTTTAATTTATCCACACCTTGTTATGCAGGTTCCTAAGTGACTTTGGAAGGGCATGGAAGACTCATTTGTATTAAGTATACACAGTCCGTCCATTATTTTTGAGCCTTGTCTGGCTAAATGTTCTAATATTAAACTAATATACGCGCTAATGTGCTTTTGTCCCTACAGTCGATCAAGAGTGGCTGTAAATTGTATAAGAGGGCATATCCTGCACTTTTTGCTTAATTTTCACTGAATACTAATAGCTAAATAGGCGAAAACACACATTTCTTTGGAAGAATGTTTTACAGTGTGTAATACTTAACCGGTTTTAGGGACCCTAAATAATGTCCTTCATTCCTATTATATTTGTATTACTTTTCCTTTGCCTGCGTTGCCTACATAGGTGTTCACCTGTCCGCTGTCATTGTTGGGACATTCAGGTCCACAGTGAGCCCAAGAAGATTGATCTATCCATCCAGCAATAAAGTAGGTAAAAATAATTGAAAGAAGCGGTAGATGGAAAGGCATAAGGTATAAGAAGACACAAGGTTCCACAAATCTTAAATTCATCTAATTCGCAATGTGTGTCCTAAATTACACATTAAAATCTAGGTAGAGCAGCAGATATATGGTTCTGGTGGTTGTCTTCATGAGCAGTTAATGCAGAGTTAGTGAATAGTGAGGATTGTGACTCCTCTTAGGTTCATTTAGATTAGAACTTTTAAATTTATAACTATAGGGTTTATTCAATAAGGGGAGAGTTGGCAGGAACGTTCGAGTTTCAACTCCCTTCCTTCACTATTCATTATGAATTGCCAGAGGGAGAAAGACGGAGCTGACCCTGTATAATATATAATTAAATGGGTGAGGAAACTTTGAAGAATCCTTGCTGATTGAACTATACATTATACAGGACCAGGTTGATTCTTCAAAACGCTTCGTGAAGTCAAAGAGTGGAAACTATAACTCTCCCACAAACTCTTCCGTTAAATCTCTCTTTAGAGAATAAACTCCCATGTGTGTAAATCAAAGATTCTGCATGTATCAAAACAATATCTCGCACTCCAGTTGTGGTCTGTGTGGTTAGCACCATAAAAATAAAATGAAAAACGTTTCAGATGGCAGCACCGCTAGGTCTCGGCGCATGCACACACTTGCTTGCACACACATTGAAAACATCCTTGCCATATCATGGGAAGGGGAAGATGTTAAGTATGTTAAGGAAGGTTGATAAACTCAAATCATAGCAATAGAAAATGGAGCCTTCAGTTGAAGTTGACACTTTTCTGGGGCTAAGATACAAAAAAGATTTAAAGTTACATAAGCCTTCAGGACCTCAGAGGTCTCTTCCTCAGACGTTTGGCTCAATAAGAGGGATCAACTTCTCCTAAAGGCTAGATATGGGTCAAATGCTAGGTGCAAAGATTTCAGTTTATAGTTATGTAAAAAAATGACTGTTCCTTTAACATTAATCTTGAGTTCTTTAATTTGTGTCTTCTTAACCCCTTCACGACAATGCATTGTCATTAATGGGTTTAGCTACAACCTGCTGTCCTTAAGGAGTTAAATCCATCACATATTGTGACAGATACACTTATACAATAACATTGTATTCTGATGTTGATACATTAGGATTCCATTTACCTTCTTTATGTTCCTTTCCTTTATTATACGTTGGCGATCAACAAGTGCTGTTAACGGGAAAGGGTAAAATATTTCTTTTAATGCATTTTAATAACAAAATGAAGTGAGTGTAGAATAAGATTAATCAGAATAATGCAATGCCCTAGATTTCAGTCGGCTTCATCTACATCTTAATACAGCAACATATTAATAATTGATCTCAGCTGTTTGTCCTAGATGTATCACATGGCGAGAAAAACACAGCATACATCACTCTAAAAACCAAAATCAAATTATAATTTATGCTGATGGAATTAATATCACCATTCACATACACATTCACATTCACTAAGCATTCCTCATCTTGTATATAAATATAGATCTCTCATTCACTGGAATCTACTGATGTCCAATAAATTGTAAGCTCACAAGAGCAGGGCTCTCTTCTTATGCCAGTATCTGTACTTCTCAAAATAAATATTGTCCATTTTAATGCTATTGCTCATTTTCACTCTCATATTTTAATAGCGATATGGAATCTACTGGTGCTCTACAAATTAACGCAATGTCTAAAGTCATCGGAAACTCCATAGAATATCGCGTGCAAGAAGAGCAAGGGCCTCTTTTTAAACCTGGTGAAAATCATTGTCTCGTCTCATACCGAGGACATCCCTGTCCGATGTGCACTTAAATGGTCGCACTACAGTGATGTTTGCCACTTCTATCAATGCTTGCCGTATAGACTCCATGATGAACGATCTGAGATGAATTATTGGCCCAAATCAGAGTCTGGTTGAATTGAGTCTTCTTGCGTTTTCAACCTACTACTGTAAAAACTCAACACTGACCCCATTGTACTAATTCAGCCAAAACCAGCCTGAGTTTAATGGGAGTTTCAATTCAACAACTGGTAATAGACATGTTTCTCAGCCTCACACAACAAACCAAACACACGTCAATTCTTCCAAACTTTTTAACCAGTAGGCACCTTATAATAACAGTGATTGGGGCTTTTTTCTGTGTAAGTTTCTCGCTGCTCGATATCTAGACCTTTATACTTTATCTCTCGAGTGGTATAACTGTGTCCTATATAATTAAAGTAGCATATCAATCATGCTATCATATGACATCGCCTTATCCACTATAGAATCAGTGTTGTACACAATAATCGCAACGCCACTTTACATCAGCATACCTATATTATATTATATTCATTCAGATCCTATGTATCCTATGTAATCCAATATAGCCATCATCATCTCAACGCAAGGCTATATTATACATTAAAAATAGTGTAAGTGTACAACACAACAATAATCATTGTAAATATCATGCTGCGTGTACCTCTTATATTCTGCCTTCCAAAATGGTGCTACATTTCTTTTCATTTTTTTTTCATGTCAACATAGAGGTTTTGTTTTCTTTAGAAAATGATTAACCCCTTAATGACAAAGCCTGTATATGTACAGGCTCAAAATGCATTGTTTTGAATGCGTTTAAGGACCGCCCACTGTCCTTAAGGGGTTAAGCAACCTATCTTACATTAACCTGCTGATACTCACTTCTTACTGTTCATTAGTAAAGAACTGGTTCCTGATAGTATAGGAATCAAGTCCAAAAAGTACTTTGGATCATCACTTAACATTGAGAGATGATAATACATTGTTACAGTTAAAGGACTATGTTAGAAGGCACTTACCAATGGGTGGCAGGAGCTACTGGGCACAAAGAATGCTGCTGCCTCCCCCTGGGCATTTGCCCAATGGCCTCTTTGGGCTTGTTGACTGTGGTATGGATTCAGTCTGCTCCAGAGACAGGCACATTAGTAAGCAAGCATGGGCATTTAAATAAAGGGTTCCTTTTCACTTAAACTCTTAAGAGAACATTTCTGCATTCATCACTTATAAGTAAAATTTGCCTAATTTAAAAAAAAAAAATCTTTAAATTGTTTTTTTTATTTGGAAATAAAATTTTATATGAAATGTATGATTTTGTAATCTCTCCCTGATGACCACTCCATTGACTATTCTGTTTTTATGAAGATTAATTACAACAGTAATCATTCATTAATAATGGGCTTATTTTGTTGGAAGCAAAAAGCGAAGATGAAAAGACACCTCTTACCTGGTCCATAACGTAGAGTCAAATTCTTAATCATGAATTTATTATTGGGTTATTTCACCAGGTTCGGCCCCTACATTGCCATTGCCATGAAACATGCATGCACTTACTACCCACAACTACTAAAATTGAGATATTTTTTCTAAACAAATGTAAAATTGCCCTTTATGTATTGCGTTAACAATTACAATAATTTCAGGTAATTAGAGTGTGACCTGCAATCAGACGAGTTTTATACAAATATAATGATGTCCGTTTTCTTGAAATCCTGTTGAAAACATAATAAAGAAAATGTAAATGCAAGGAATAGAAGGGAATCGTTTTGTTTGGCAACATGACCCGGAACCTAGTAGGTAAACCCTGAAAAATATTTGCAGGCTGACAATAACTGGTATGTTTTCCTGGTGTGCAAGAGAAGCGAGACATTGTAGGAATATTTGGCTGATGGTTTTCTCAGCTTGTTATTTGGCCTGCGACCATGTATCCAGTTGGCGGCCTCACACTAAAGGTCCAGATTTGCAGCTAAAGAGGCAGTCTAGGTAAGTGTGTTGCATCATTGTACAGCGCTATGGAATATGATTCCGCTATATAAAACAATAAGTCATAATTGTCTCATGCCTGCTCCAGGGTGCCTGCAGGATATCACTTTGTTTTGTTCTGGACAACATCCGCAGCTATGTCAGGGCCCTAAAACCCACTAAATAGACAAATAAGAAAGGTGGGCAATTATGGTTATTAGCTTGACCCTTGTATTGCCCACATAAGCAGGTTAATTGCCCCCCCATTTTACCACCATATGCAGACATACATAAATATGATAATAAATAACGATCTGGCAAATTATAAAATACAAATGACTTCGGGTTGGATTAAGAATTGGTTGCAGCATTTATTTATTAAATGCTGCAACACTTTTATTAAATACATGACTACATTTTAAAGATTCTACAATCACATAACCATAACCCAACGACTTTCCTTTTCCTTCTCTATATGGAGGGTCCCCTTCAAAGAGCATGTTACCTTAGATATCCCCCTTACCGTGTATCACCATACAAAAAAAAACACTGGTGCGTTGGGTTTACCATATTATTCATGAATACCTTAATCCCAGAGGGGCATACAGTTCACTTCCCCTCCAACAAAACACCTCATGGGAACTCCTCCGCCATTACCCTAAATTACGCCAATTAACCAAAAATGTCTGTTGCAAACACTCCAGCCTACTGAATTAAAAATAGGGAGGGAGAGCGGGAAATTGTCTATATTTAATCATTGAAATGGACCAGCACGGCTAAACTGGCCACCCTGTCACCCCGTCAAACCTTAATCCCATCTACTTCATAGCGCATTATCTCCAAGGACACGATAGGCTGATTTTTCCCGCCACACAAGGGCGCCCTGCTTGGGGGTCACAACCAGGTTATTTACCCCTTGTGCCGATGAGGTAGGGTGGTGGATCCAGGGGTTTCTATTCCTAAAATTAGATTATAACACCATCCTTTCTTCTTATGCCCTAGGCCTCTGACGATAAAAAAAAAAAAGTTCTCAAAAAATAATCACATTAACAAATCTGTCAATTAATAAACTAATGACGGCAGCTGATCTGATTACAAATAACTACAAATGACCTGATTTGAATAAAATCCTTTGCGTTCTATTTTTCCATAATAATTCTCACCGCTCTAAAACAGATGGTAAATAAATGGCGTTATTTATGTTGATTTCTAAACAATATCTAATTATAAGTCCCCAAACATTAGCATTTACTCGTCCTGAATTCATTAAAGAGTTTGTACATGCCATATACTATATGCTGCATGCCGCTGACTGTCTACGGAGTCCGCGGACGGTTTCAGGATGCATATTTAATGATATTAACAAGACAAAAAAATAGAACCTTGTAATTACGTAGCAAAATCATTGTTTAATTCTCTGTGGACCGCAATGAACTGCAGATAATGTATGCTTACACATGTATTTGCGCTCCTTCAGAGCAAGTGCAATGTATCAAGGGACACTGAAACCATGTATCATTTCTGCATTATCTCACATAATTTGATACAGCAAAAAAAAACCACATACGGATTTGTTTTATGTGCGAAAATCATAGAACAGTGTTTTGCAATGATAGAGCTAATATATTGTGAAATAAAGTATTAGCAATGATTATAATAACCCATTAGCGCAGTCCCAATGGGATAAAAACAGGTTTTGTCTGTGAAACGAAATTAATAAGGTAGGGATATACAGAGTCATGCTTTTAAAGGGAGAATTAAAAAAAAGCACTTATTTAAAGTATTATAATCATTTTTGATGAAAATGGATTTTTATCACCCTGTGTGTTATTGAGTTGACCAACCAAACACATGAAATTTTCAGGTAGGTTTATTCTTTCAGAAGCTTTTTGGGAGACGCTTCTGAATTCAACTTTTATAAGTAAATGTTGCAGCAGAAATAGTACTGCTGGGAACCCAAACTATTCCCCAAAACACTTCACATTCATGCCTCGATCATAATTTTTTTCCAGTTAATTATCGTGTGCCACAGAAGCAAGCACTGATAAGCTATTGGCATAGAAATCAAACAAAGCTTCTTAAGTGTTTCTATGCTGGTTTAAACCTTCAGAGTGGAGAATAAAATGAGAGATCTGCTAGGTTCATTTGCTTAACATACTAGAGAGACCAATTAATGCAAGATGATTGCATTGGATGCACAGGTAACTGAGATGCCCAGCGGGGTCATGTAACGCATGTTGGGTAGGTGACCCCATGGTAGCCGGGCAGCAGCCTTACAGCTTGCACCGAGCGCTTGAACTGAAGTGAAGACAAGGTGTTAGCATGTAAGAGTTAGTGTATGGTGTTAGAGTGTGTGTATGTTAGTGTATGTATGTATGTATGAATGTTGGCATGAGTGTGTGAGTTTTTGGTATTAACATGTGTGTTTATTCACTTTATATGGATAAGAGTATTGAGATTCCTGACCATTACACTAACAGGGCCTTTATATGACATTGCATTCTAAAAACATAGACATTACTTATGACGTTGGTCCCCCCTTTGCAGCTGTAACAGCTTCCACTCTTCTTGGAAGGCCACAAGATTTTGGAGAGTTTCTGTGGGAATTGTTGCCCATTCATCCAGTAGATAATTTGTGAGATTAGGCACTGATGTTGGATGAGAAGCCCGACTCACAATCTCTGTTCCAGTTGACCCCAAAGGTGTTCGATGGGGTTGAGGTCAGGGCTCTTTGCAGCCGGCCAAGTTCCTCCACACCAAATTCATCCAACCATGTCTTATGGACCTTGCTTTGTGCGCTGGGGCGCAATCATGCTGGAAAAGAAAAGGGCCTTCCCCAAACTGTTCCCACAAAGTTTGAAGCATAATATTACCCAAATGCATTGGTATGCCCCCTTCAGCATTCCAAGACATTTTGGGCAAGTATATATACTTACTGTTTAAAACATGGAGTAATGTTGAAAGGCTTAGCAAGATGCCCCTAATATGGTTTACATTAAAAAGACCATGAAAGGGTTCTATTCTCAGTTTAGGCTGCAGGGTTTTATTTTCTACCATCTACAAGAAAGTGTGATTTTCTGTCTTTGTCCAAAGGTATTTTATATAGTTTGTTATAAACTGGCCCGCATAGTGCAGCTCCCGATATGCCAGATGGCCACTTGGGTCAAATCACAATATTATTTATAATATTTTTTTCCAATTACACTTACAGTCACTTAAAAAATAGGAATATATGTTAAAGGGTGTCCAGTAATTGTGTTGAATGACACATTCTATCAAAAAGAATTTTTTTTTTTAAACAGTAGACAAATGGTGTATGAAAAAGAAGTTACAAAGTAAACAGGTGTGCCTTGAGACTGCTTTTTTTTAAACTATCCTGTCTGGTTTTAGTTTTAATGAAACATAACTAATTTGAGTCAAATAGAGGACAACGAGAGCTTGAGTTACTTGTTTCTAAAATAAAGAAATCCAAACAAAAAAAACTACAACAAAAGCACATACAGTATGTTGAAGAATTCTATTCCTTACGCTAAGGAAGGCAAAACGAGACTTTAGTTTAGCTGTGGTCCAGAGACTGAAGAAAGCTAAAATAACACATTCCTCCCCACCTACAGCTGTCGAAAGAGTTATTTTTAAGAGACTCTCTAAAAAAAATACAAAAAGTGACCTCATTGTCTGCAATTGTCAACATTACACGACAACACACCCTCAAATATTGGTAAGCAAATATTTTAATATTGGGGATTTTCTTTTGTTTAGACTTACTACTCTTATTTGAAGGCAACAAACTAGCTTTTAGTAGTAGATATAGTAGAATATATTAAGCCGCTGTCACTTTTGGCTCATTTGACCAATAACATAATACCAGCTTTTGACAAATTGTGGGCAACGTGGTTACCATCTATGGAATTAACAAACTTGACAACAATTTTTAAACTGATTTATTGAATATAGAATACCCATCTCCTAAGGATATTTGATTTATTCTGTATTGCTGATTTTTTTTTTATGTTTTCAATTTCTCATGTATGTTGTGTACACAGATTTATTCTGGTGTCATGGCAACATCATTATCATAATAGCGAGATGAGAACTCTCCTAGTCATTGTCGGACTTGCCTATTTTCCATAATACCTCTGGTGTCACTTAGAACATCTCCTTCGGCACAATTAGACTAATGTGAGAAAGGGGCCTAAGAAAACTAGACTTACTATCAAAACCCACCTTAATCTCAGCTGTATGAATGCTCAATAGGGTTTATACTGTGCAGAACGTAGGTTTTTTTAGGGAAGTTCCATGGAGAAGTTCATAAATTCTCCATGCTCTCCTGAGTAGACCTCAATGACTATCAGACACCAGCAGAAAGGACGGTAGTGAGCTCAAGGGGATACAGTAACCAATTGGACTGAGGTTTCTCAATTTTTTACAAATAATTTGTTTTTTTTTTAATGGATTTGCAATGTGAATCAAATATGTGTCTATTCTCTCGCATATTCCCAGGGTAAAAGAACATTGGACTGGTTAACTCTGAACAAAGCCAGATTTACTCAAATTTTCCATATTGGATTCTACAAGAGGTTTGGAAATGTAAAATCGCTTCAGAAATTTTTCTTCGTCAAAATGAAAGTCGTAATTAAATAGAGACGGCTATACCATTGTTAAGATGACCTTCATTCGGTAAAAGAGCTTTACACATCAGATTTCTCGATCTCCGAAAATATAAACTTTGGCAAAAAAAAAATTGAAATCAACTCTCTGACGACGACAAAAAGAACGTAAGAGAACTCTTCGTGTGTTTGGCGGAGTAAAAACGGTGCAGTCTGTTGGAATTTCTACATTTCAAAATAGTAGAAATTAAACTGCAGTATTTTATATATATATATATAAGGGTGACCTACTACAAGGAATTACAGCAGCAAATTAATCCTTTAGGAGAGATGGCTCTATCAATCTTTGGATTTTTCTAATGTGGAAGCTACTCAATTGCATCTCAGAAATCAGGGAGGTAATTACTCATGCAGACAGCACAAAATGAAAGAAAAAAAAAAGCAGGTTCTGCTGAGTATCCCTTTTAGAACAAGCTGTAGAACAAGCAAAACAGGACTGTAATCAGTCAAATACTTCTGCTAATTTTTCAGGTGTTGAAAGAAATAGAGAAAATACATGCTAGGAAAGTTAACGCTCCAAAGTAGATTTAATAATGCAGGACTTGCAAGTAACTTGGACTTCCTTATAGCATTAAAAAACAGGCAGTTCAATTTCTAAAGGAATATATATATATATAGTTTATGTGCGATTCTCTTTCCATGCGGTTCGTTCTGTAATAGTTTAGCTGATAAAGTCATTGGGATTCTCAGATCACGTATATCATATAAAGTCATATTAACCGCACATATTTTTTTCAGATGTGGTTTAGATTTCCAGGCAGAAGCAGGCGAATAAAGAAACACGGGATATATCGCTTTTTTGTTATTTAGTTCACATGTTCATAGGGGTTTCACTAATTTGCCTGCTGGTTTCAACCAGCTGCTTAAAACACCATAGAATAGAAAAGTACGTGACCCAGCCAGACCTACCTTCAGACAGCTGCTTTAATCTTCTGGATCTTCTCATTGTAGCAATGGCTTCACTGATTCATGTAAATATTTAATTAAAGTTCTTTGCAAACAAGGCAGGCAGAATAACCTGCTTCCTTTGTGTTATCTAACTCAGCGCTGCTAATAAATAGCACTGCAAATAAATATTAGCACTCCATATTACACACATGATACCAAACATCAGACCCTTGTGGTTTCTGTGTTTGTACACCAATATTTTTGGTGCAAAATATGAAAGAAGAAGTGATGTCTTCCAGAAGATATTTTCTTGACACCACAAATCCATTCAAATGGTTATAACTGACTGCAACCAAAAAGGTTAATTTTTCTGTATACATTATATTATTATTATTATTATTATTATTATTATTATTATTATTATTATTATTATTATTATTATATGTATATTATTATATTTATATATGATTAAAACTGCAACTTGTCTTTGTATACAAATACAAACTGGAGAATGGGTGTACAGACAATATTCATTTTAAAATACGTTAGGTGTTCTAATTAAATATATGTTGCCTTCTTTAAGAGATTTCTTCCAGTATCCTTTATAGGAAAAAGATAAATTGGCTTTATTATTATAATTTCAGTTTATTAATTAATATAATTATCTAAAAATAAACAGGATTTACAGAAATAACAGATACATTTTATCAGCTGGCAACTTTCCAACAGGTAAAATCCACAAGACCATGTAAAAAAGTAGAAAACATATTTTTGTGGATGTTTTTTTGCACTATTATTTTCTGTGCATTTATCACAATTGGTATAAAGGTATAAATTGAAAATACATGCATTATTATGATATGCTCGCATCAGTCATTTGGGTGTAAATTTGCTCACTAACATTTTGGGGGTCCCTGCTTATCCTCAAAAGTTTATTTAATAAAATACGAGTCCATGCAAGTCCAACTTTTGCATTTTCACTACTGCCAGATTATGTTTGCAATAAATGTTAAAAAAACAAGCAACATGTCCATTTAATAAACGAGAGTATGTCAAGTGCAGCGGGGTGGAGGGTAAAAACAACCCCGAGATGGTTTATGCTGAAAAGGATACCAAAATGGCCGCTGTTTGCCCTTGAGTGTGTGTTTATATCGTTCTGTGCACCAGTCCCCCGAGTGGTCAGCCAAAGTACTGCACCCTCCATTGACTATGATTGAAGTCTATTATTCACTTGCTTTATGTCACTCAGCATTAAGCCTTAACATTTTGTGATACGTATAGTTGCGTAAGGGTTAAACCAAATACCTCTGAAACAATTAAACGTATAGCATAACAAAACACAAGCTACAAGTGGTTTATAAATATATATATATATATATATATATATATACACACACACACAGAAAGAGAATTATGCTAAAATCCTCTTTAATTTAGACATGCAATTGCAATACAATGTTTACAACAAGACATACAGCAGTTAGATATTAGAATCTAACGGCACATAATATTAATCTGTGCAATCTTTACAGAGAGCAATGGTTAGCAAGCAAATCTAGTTATGCTAACAACGCATGTAAAAAAGATTCATTGCTTCATTAAAATGATCTATAGTGTGTTTAGAAAACTGGTCATGTTTAAAAGTGTTTGTTTATTTTCAAATTATGTAGAGGTTTACCAAGCCACAGTTAATTTTAAAACATGTTATTTTTCTGGCGCAATAAGAGTTGTACCTCAAACATTGTAATAGAGGCGACAAAGGTAATATCCACTCGTTATAACAGTTAGGTGGAATAATGGTTAATAATCGCTTTATTGATAAAGATAATAGAGTGTTTCCAATTATCTGTAGAAAATCTAACTGCAATGGTGTACAATATTGAAGGAGATATAATATAGAAAGGCCTATACTAGTAGGCATGGATAAAACCAAAATATTCATTTGTAACAACTTGTAAGATAATAGATCTGTTGAGTTGCTACACGTTCTGGTATAAATATCATTCTTAAATATCATTTCAGTGATGGTCAACTCCAGAGGTCAAGTCCAGCACTATGTATAGGTCCAGTGATCCAGTCCAGGGTCTGCCTCACCCCAGTCTTGGCTTGGTCCTCACTAGGACATCTGGCCCTCAAAAGGTCATACACAGAGTTAGAGGCTTGGACCCTCTTTACTGAGAACGTAATAGATAAGTAGAACAGTTTCCTAACAAAAGTTAAAGAGGCTACTACAATGAGGAAATGTAAACATGCAAGGGGTAGGCATATGGCTCCAGAATCCAAAATTAAGGTATGAGTGTCTACAATAGGAAAAATGGACAGATTAGATGAGCTGAATGGTTCTTATCTGCCATCACATTCTATGTTTCCATCATGTAAGATATTGCCTCATTTATAATATTGCAGGAATGCTTAATTGTCATGTTGCCCATGAGCAGACAGATGCCATGAAAACTGTAAAATAGATTTTTAAGGTTTGTATTGTTTTTTTTTTGTATTTGTATTGCTTTTTATGTTATAAAACATACAAAAAATAGATAAAACAAAAGCTCTTCTACAAGTTATGCACCTAATATAGTAACAAGTTCAATTAATGTTTTGGCTATAAAGAACAGTACCTTTAATGTACCAAATTCCCTTTTTTATTCAGAACATTTGCTGAATCAGATCCCTTTAGTGGATAACTAATTGTCAGAGTTTCATTTCTACAATTTTCAATTTAAGAACTAAGCATGTATAACAACTCTATAAGTGAATAAAATCAATTATTACACATTGTTTTTTGTAAATTGCCTAATATATTATTTAGTGATCAGCATTATTTTTAAATCGGAAAAAATATTGACTTTCTAGAAACATTTTACGATCCGTACATAAATTGATAGTGATTGATTTACAAATGTAATACATAAACGATAGATTTTAGTGAATCTGACACCTGTGTCCCAATTTAGTCAGACAACAATGTTCTTTCTACAGTTTCACAGCTCACATTTTTGGGTCTAACAAACAATACATCCTAAATTATTTGAGTAAGCAAATTTTGTTTTGGTTTAGAACACCAAAATTAAAGCTGTATAGGGTAATTTAAAATAGCTTTCTGAACATGTAAGTGGCTCAGCTCAGGGGCATAATAATCAAGGTCGCAGGGGATACAACTGTGACCGGGCCCACTACTTGTCCACCCCCTTAAAGCCTCTCGGTATGGGTAATAGCCATAGCTAGTGCATGCATCCGATAGGATGATCTCTGACACTTTTTCCCATCATATGATGTCACTTCCTGCATGCTGGATCAGTCTCCACAAAGCAGTGGTGTGGGCAGGGGCACAGGCAGGCTGTTTTGGAGTACTGACAACCTGTTTGGTGGCAAAGATGGCATATGCAGGCTGTTTAGGGTCAAAAGATGGTACAGGTGGAATGTTTTGGGGCACTGACAAGCTTTTTAGTTGCTAAGATAACACAAACAAGCTGTTTGGGGACACTGACTAGCTGTTCGGTGGCAAAGATGGTGCAGGTAAGCTGTTTGGGCCACTTACAAGCTGTCTGGGAATAAAGATGGCACAGACAAGCTGGTTGCGGCCAAAGATGGCACAGAGAGCTGTTTACAGGGGAAGATGGCAGAGACAAGCTGTTTGGGTACAAAGATAGCACAGACAAGCTGTTTGGGGGCAAAGGTGATGCATACTGTTTGGGGGGTAAATATAGCACAGAAAAGTTGTTTGAGGGCAATGATGGCACTCTCAAGATGTTTGGGGGCAAAAATGGCACAGACAAGCTCTTTGAGGACAAAGATGCCACTCACAAGCTGTTTGGGACAAAGGTGGCATTGCGGGGCATGTTTCTTGGTAAAGTCGGGGGGCTGGGGTAATTTTCTTTAATATAACATGAGGCATTCCTATTTGTTTTTGGAGCAAAATTGTATTTAAAAGTTTTTAATTAGATGGCAAATGGCATTTGGGGAACTAAATAGCATGGTCTTGCTTTTACAAGATAGCAAAGATGATACTAAAAGGATAATTCCAGGGCTGGACTTATATCTAAATTGTGGTTAGGCAGAAATATTAGAGGTGGTCCACACCAAGCCTCATTATCAGTGAAATCATCAAAGTTATTGCATGTCATGCGAAAAACAAGATGAAGTCATTTTAATAGCTTATATTAGCATCCTCAAATCAACAGTCTTTTCTTCTTCAAATAATGCAAACATGTTTCTCGAACGTACAAAATGAATATTCCATTGTGACATCTAGTTCAAAGACGCAACGTGTATATGATATGGATCTTTATCATTTCTCTGTGTGTCATTCATGCACTTACAAAAACTCAATAATTCATCAATAATCTACAACAACAAATGTCTATGAACATAGAGAGTAGAGCATTCACAGAACTTTATGAAACAGTATTTTGGTAGTGTAGGTCTGTGCTTTGGTTCAAGTTGTGTCTGAAGTTACCACCAAGCTTGAATTAAGATGAATGTCTTAAGATGGGAGCAACATGGAGGCAATTTTGTTCTTGGTTATGAACAACCAGTAGAATGCCACTGCTGATGCATTCACTTTACACCAGTAAAACTCTGTATTCAAAACCTCATTATCTCTCACCTGCACAAAAATGAACACTGCCACTTTCTGTGGCACATGGAAAAAGTCTAAACAGCAAAGATGGCGACAACTGTACATTTAATTTTTATTATAATAAATATATCAGAAAAGAAAACCCGCACTAAAGAAAATTCTAAACGTTTTGTGCATTACAACATTTCCGCTTTAACAGTGTGTATAACTGCACAAAATGTTTTAACTTTTCAGAAGAGGGATCTTCATGTATGTTAAAAGTCCTTAGTCCTTAAGTTTTTATTGATTATTTCCCAATTAGCTGTACCTTTCTTTATGTATACCTGGGAACTTCCCAGGTAAGGCTGCCAGGAGTGCTTCTGCTTCTGGGTAGTGGCTTTGTGAGTGTGTGGGGCAATCTTTGCATTGGCTGAGGTTAGCACCAGGTAGCCTTAACTGAGTTTGGAGTGGAAGACAAATTGAGTGTGGAATAGATCGTGGACTGGCATGGCTAAATGTTGCTCCTCTGGCTGGAGATAGCGGAAAGTGAACTGGAGACCCGAGGGAGCAGCACTTCACACCGAGACTTCAGGTCAAACTCGGACAGTTCCCAGGTATGCCTATATGATTCACTTTAACTGGTTGACATTTCAACATGAGCTTAATCTATGGATGTCCAACATAATGATAGAGTCAAAAGAAGATGGCTATTTAGAGTCAATGACAGCTGAAATGAAAATATACTGTATCTTCATATATGTGATCTAGATCCCCATATTTCCTTATTAAAAGGACGATGGACTTTTCCTTCCATGCCGATTGATAATGAATTATCATGTAAACAACTTTCGTTTTCTAGTTCTGCTGATTCTCTATATTCTTAGGGTATTTGAAAAGGGCAGGACTGTCACGTAAATGTTGGCTGCACGACGGATAGCTTAAATACAGTAGGTTTGTTTATTTTATTTCAGTTGGGTTTCAGTTGGATAAATAAATATATTTCAAAAGAAAAAATATAGCTATACGCCCGCTGCAGAAAACCTCCAGCATTCTTTATATCGAAATTAATGTTGAAACTCAGCCTTTAGATATAAAAACTGCGATATTCATACCATAAAACCTTAGTAAATCATGATATAATGAAATCCTTTCTTGTAATTTAACCCCTTAAGGACAATGGGCGGTCCCTAAACCCATTGAAAACAATGCATTTTGAGCTTTGTCATTAAGGGGTTAATAGAATGTCTTGAACATAATTCTGTAGAAAATATAGACAAAATATAATTCAAACTAGACTTGTGCACATGGGCCAAAAAGTATTTGGACACATTGTTTGTACCGTTTTTGGCCCATTCGCTTTTGGACAACGTTGGGTTCAGTTTGGAAACAAAGTTTGTTGCCACTCACCCTCACTCTCTCATGCTTTCTGTCACACTGTTTCACCCTCTCTCTTTATGTCTCTTTACCTTCTCTGCCAACCTCTTCAGCGTTCCTGTCTCCTTTTCCGCAGTTCCGCTTTTTGTCTTGCCTCTTTTCTGTCTTCTGAATTACTTCTTCTTTTTTGGTCTGCTTCTCTCTGCTTTTCACTAACTTGTTTAACCCCTTAAGGACAATGGGCGGTCCCTAAACCCATTGAAAGCAATGCATTTTGAGCCCGTACATGTACGGGCTTTGTCATTAAGGGGTTAACCCTCCTAGCACACCCTCTCCTTGATAGGAGGAATAGGGAAGAGGGTGTGGTGTGCACCTTGGCTCCGCCCTTTCACGAGAGTACTCTAAGAGGGATAATCACCACCCCATGTGTATCTATAACATTGTTATTATTTATTGTTTTATATAGCACTGTCATATGCCGCAGGGCTATATCAGCCATAGCCCCTGCTACCACCTATAAGGAGTATGAAGAGGAAAGCTCCAAGAAGCCAGCCTGGGGAGGTTCGCTGGTACGGTTCTACGGCCCAGAAACAGTAATCTATGTTTACAAATGCAATAAGTTGTATAAAACACATTATTCTTTTTCTAAACACCTTATTCCATTATTTAAGTAGCTATCGATAGGTCACAAGGTCCCATAGTTTCTTGTCTACTAGACATGCCTCTATCCACACCACCTAAAACACGTCTCCCTATGGTCTTTTTAAATTTTAGGAGGTCTGCTTAGCCCCATTGCTTTACCTACATAACCCCCCATTTTATAGCACTTACTATATTTTATCATATTTGTAAAAAAATTGCAATTTTTTATCACCCATATTTTTAAAAGGCTTTCTTTACATATTATGTCAAGCCATGGCGTAGTTGTATGCTCATGGTCAATACGTAAAACGCAAAATAAGGTAGCAACTAAAAAAAAAACATGAATTGTATACATTATTTTTACATAAAAAGAACCTCCTTCCGTAGGAGGCAGATAATAAACATGTTCACAGGGCGGACAATTGATGTAAGGAGATGCAAATGAACACTTTTGGTGGTTCTTCACTTTTTGCTTATACTACTTGACCACAAATCATGTTTGAGGCTGTGCTGGCAGCATAATACAGCCTTAAAAGCACAGCGTGCATTAAAAGTGCACAATAGGAAATTAGAGGGTTCAAAAGATATGTCCGAGACTTCAGGACTATATTAAAAAAAAAATGTAAAAAAAAAAAGCTCAATAAAATTGTCCAAAACTGAAAATCGTATTGTTGTTTTTGTTCCATTCTTCTTAAAAAAAAATGATTTAAAGCTCCTTTTCCCCCCCAGAAACCAGCGGTAATTGCACAAGGTACATTCGTAGGCAATCGGGCGCTCGTTCCTCGGTTAGAAAGTTGTCAAGGAAACACAGAAAAAGTTACAGGAATAATATACCTTAAGCATGAATTAAGTGAAATTTCAACTTGATAAATATCAATGGCAGAAAATGTAGTATAATCAGGTGGTTTTCGTTCCATAGGCAGACAAAAAAATGTTGCAGCCATTGTATTCTATAAGTGTTGGAATAATTATTTGAGTGCACTTTTGTGACCCCCCCCCTTTACTTAATATTAGAGCACAAACGTCCATGCACAAAGCAATATATGTCAAGAGATATGTACGTATAAAATGAAAAATATTTAAAAGAGGTGAAAAAATACTGCTTTAATATTTTATGAGAGAATTCACAGATATGTCTTTTTTATTCACACCAAGGGAATGCCAATTCCAAAGTTTATTACAGTATTAACATTTACAGTTAAGGAGTCCAGTTGGCACTTGTGACTTTTTTTTTTTACGGAAACAGGTGAAGCATAGTATATTACCTATGAAATAGCTTAAAGACGATTTCAATATCTTAATACCCAACGCCATGAACTGATTGTTGCAAGATGATTCAGCGATCTCGGAAATTTGGAAAGTTTTAAAACTGAGCCATTTCTCAATTTTGATAAAATAATTATTCCCTCGGTGCTATATAATCACGCAATGAATAATAAAAAAAAACATACATTTTCAGGCCCGCATAGAAAATGCAATAAACGTTATACCACTTTTAGCCCCTTTTAAAATAGAATAAAATTGTCCACTCTAAGGCATCACTTAAATGATATGTACAGTAATCTAATTTCCCAACATTAGTTATAAGTTTACATTTTTGCTGTATTAATGCTGTATTTTTGAGTTTCTATATGCTGTTCATATAGACTTTCCATAGCTCTTGAAATGACGTGTATCTGTTCAGTATATATATATATATATATATATATATATATATATATATATATATAGATATATATATATTTTTTTTTACGTAATATATCACATTATAGCATTCTTAATATAGGCAAAGATGTTTGTAAAGAACAATTTATAGAAGCATTGAAAAAAATAAATGATTCTAAAGGTTTGTCACAAAAAATATGTGAAATGTTGATAAAGAGGTGTTTTCCTAAAGTGATGGGTATGGACACGTACAAGAAATCCCGGGAATAGCACGTTGGGTAATGTATATCCACCCTATTGTAATTACCGTATTGGCTCGAATATAGGCCGCACTTTTTTCCCCCACTTTAAGTTTTTAAAGTGGGGGTGCGGCCTATATTCGGGGTCTAGCGCCCGACGCCCGGGACATGCAGTCCCGGGCGCCGGGCAGGCAGCGGGGTTAAGATACAGATCCCCCGCAGCGGTGCAGGGGACCTGCATCCTTCTCCCCGATACGCTCAGACAGCCTCCCCTGCCAGCACTTCCCACGGGGGGGGGGTGCCGGCACGGGAGGTTATCTAAGCGTTTTACCTCTGCCCACCCCCGACTTACCGGAGCAGACTCCCGGGTGTCTTGCGGGGCCGGCGGGAGACATCTACGCAATACGCGCATGCAACTTCCGGTACCGGTACCGGAAGTTGCATACGCGTATTGCGTAGATGTCCCTCGCCGGCCCCGCAAGACACCCGGGAGTCTGCTCCGGTAAGTCGAGGAGGGGGGGCAGAGGAGGACAGCGGCAGCGTATCGCGGGGAGGGAGGACAGCGGCAGCGTATTGCGGGGAGGGAGGACAGCGGCAGCGTATCGCGGGGAGGGAGGACAGCGGCAGCATATCTCGGGGGGGGGACAGAGTGGCAGCATGTTTTTTTTGGTGCTTTTTTAAAGAAAAAAAACTTTTTCTTTAAAAAAGCACCAAACTTTTAGGGTGCGGCCTATATACGGGGGCGGCCTATATCCGAGCCAATACGGTATATTTGGGCAAAAACCTTCAAATAAATCAGTGTGATGCACTCCATAAGGTGACAACGTTTGTAGGATACAGGATAGGTCAGACAGAAGGGGAGACGGGGATCACACTTTGGTATTAAAAATATATCAGTTATTAAATAAAATATATATTAAACAATCTTTATTTTTTTTTTTTAAAATATGTTTTTTTTTTTTTTTAAAGTTAGTGGAATTCCATCAAGCGTCCTACCATTTTTGGCACCAAAAAGCCCAGGAAGCCCGCAGGCTCTAATATCCAGCCTCATTCGGACTTACTGCTTCTTTATGGCTATTTATTATTTAATGTGCGTTATAAGAATAATTACTACACCGCATAGCACATTTTAGAGCTGGCCATTTTAGGCAACTGCCTAGTCAGACATATTGAAATTGCACACAAAAGCCACCAGTCTAGCACTTTATTAAGCTCGGAGGTAGGGTGATAATTATAATGATAAAATCAAGACAAATGTTAGCATTTTAAATTACACAACTGAGAGCTCATTAAGTAAAATGGTTTTCTTGAAAGTAAATTAACAATAAAGGGACTTTTGTTTGGTGTACGCCTACAGAAATTGATCAGTGAATAATGCAAGTGTACAATATTCTTATAAATCATACTTTTAGCATTATTACTTCTTGTAAACAGGTTTAAATAGAGCACTTCAATAGAAACTTCTTTCTATACAAATGAATGATTCATTTAATAGAAAATAATTTCAGCACAAAAAAAGCATTAAAATTAACTAAAAATTCAGTAGATCAGGAATACTTTATTAGGATATTAAAGTAACACTTCTACTCTATCCCACAAATGCCCATTAAGTTCCTTGGTATTATACAATACCTTAATTTATTAAGAATTAATCATTCATTAGACCGCACCATCCGTACACATGGCCGGCCTTCCTGGATCCCATTTCAACAATGCCTGAGTGCCTTTCTTCTGCATATGCTTATTCACCCCATTCAAGGTGCCCTCAACCAGCTCAATGCCGTGGGCAGCTGCCTAGTTTGCCCATAGCGTAGGGCTGACCCTGTGAGTAGAAGCCGCCACCAATGAGACACCAAGGAGTAACTATTTCATGACAACTGTTTGCTATAATTATGCAGGTCCAGGCTGGCCATCTGGCACACAGGTCCAATGCCCAGTAAGCCGCTGGCCATCAGCACCCTATACTCACCTGATGATGCTGCAGCTTGTGGGCAGCAGCTGGATATGCCCGGCTACATGCTATGTGGGCATAAACATGTGGTGTGTGGCTGCACATATCCAGCCATAGACTGCAATGACGTCGTCAGGTGGCCTTTGTCCTTAAAGTGCCAGGGCCACCTTGTGATCGCAAGTCTGGTAACTATCAGTTTGTAACTGTAACTATCAATTAGTGATTACAAAACACTTTCCTAAAAAATGAACCTTTAAGATGTGCTCTGTCATTTAGTACATCAGAGAGTTTTACAAAAAAAAGTTGCATTTATTTAACCCCTTAAGGACAATGGGCGGTTCCTAAACCCATTGAAAACAATGCATTTTGAGCCCATACATGGACGGGCTTTGTCATTAAGGGGTTAAAGAGTGCCAGAAAATTCCACAGCACTGTTACAAACCTGTATAATGAATTATATTACCTCTAAATAATTGTCATCCAGTCTCCGTCTGAACCAATCAGCTTCCACCAAAGGCTGGGATAATCATGAAAACGCCTCTCTAAATTGCAAAAAGGTTCTCTTTGAGAGTCTAAAACTCTAATATTTATGAGCTGCAATATATTTGTACAATACTATGAAGCCTAGTAGACGGTGGACAGCTATTAGATAAACGCAGACAAACAACCTGTCAATTATTAGTTTATACATTATCATCTCAAACACAGGCCAGGGAAGTCTGATTTCAAAGTGACAGCTGGTGGTGCCTCTTCCTGATACATGCTAATCCAGTTTTTATTATGGAAAAAATGCTTGTGCTTTCAAACACCAAGAGGGAGTTACGAGATATAATCGCTAAGGAGGCAACCTAAGTCTCTCAAATATACTAAACAAAAAAAAATGAACAATTTTCTCATTACACGTTAGGTTCTGATTAAGTGTAGATTAACGAGAAAAGTAGGAGCGGGATAATTTATGTATATTAGGAAAGGTTTTTTTTTTTTCTATATCTTTAGAATTTATATTGTAACTTGAAACAATTAAACATTGTTAAAATTAAGCACAATGTAATACCATTTAGGCTTAAAAGCCTTGTGGAATAAGTCATTGTGTTGCGGAATTATTTCATTTACAGGCTTCGAGTAATATTGACACTATTTTGATATTCTGAACACCCACAGAAAGCATGGAAAAAAGCAGAAGGGGCAGCAAGCAACACAATATCCAAGAGGCAAAATGAATCATTACAGCCGTTCTGTGTTTTATTGGATAATAAACAACAATGAACGGATACTTCTATCACCTTTAGCATCTTATCAAGCTTGACAAGACATGGAAAGTCCTCTGATCTGTTTTTCTTTTTAATTAGATAAAAATTAGCAACGTAGACATAATTAGAAAAAAAAGAGCCACATACATATATTTATTTATAAATTCATCAACATTCATTCATTCTCATGCTCATTCATACTTCTAGTTTTTTTTATGCTTCCTCTTTTCCATCTTATTTATATTCAACCAAGACTGGGACCATTTTTATTAGGCTCTGCTGGAAGGCTCTTCAAAAGATCACAGCTCACAAAAGATTGGGGGCCGTGTGCCTTAAAATTGTGCTTTAATTCTCATGAAGCTGCTAGTTTAGTAGACCTTAAGATTTCCTTTTGATATGCGTGGCCTTTGAACCATCTAAATCCATCCTCACCATATGGTCCCCAACTTGAACACTGACCCTCCTGGCTGTACCACTGTGTTTAAATAGATTGTGATAAACAGCAAGCTGACTTCACTGAGGTATAAAGGGAGATAATCTTAACACTTCAGCTTGGTTTTCTGATGGAAGATCGTGATGTAGGCTTTGGTTGCTTTTTTAACCCCATGAAGACTTCCCTGGGTTGAGGAGAATCATATTGATAGATCCTAAACATATGTATATTCTACCCCAGCTTCAAACAAAACGGTTTTGGAATAAAGCTGATATTGAGCCAAATCAAACCTTTAAAAGTAAAGATTTAGAAAATAATTAATTATTTCTTACGATAAGCCAAGAGGATCTTTTGCTACATTCCTCCTTCAAAAAAGTCTTACGCTCCATAAAATCCAGTGGGAAGTAAGAGAGAAAAAGGAGTAGTGAGGTCAAACCAGGTCTCTGTTTTAAACCACGCAAGGAGAAAAGGACCTTGCGGAATTTGAAATGTTCTAAATGTAAGACTGGTGTTGTTGTAACCAAAATCACTTGTAAGTATAGATTTTTTTAGAATGGATAGAAAACTATGCATATGATGTTCATAATACAACAAAACTTGATATTATTATTATTATTATTATTATTAGTCAATAGTTTTGCAAGCAGCTCAGTTTGTATGTATTGCTTAACTCTCTACTCATTTTGTTAAGCATTTCTTCTTAGTTTTTCAGAGTAATTTCAGTTTCAAATCGATTTAAATTTTATTTTGGTAGAATTACAAGTTTTTGACATTATGCTTTACCAGAAATTATATACTTATTAAATTATATTTAACATTTCTATATTATGCCTGCAAAACCTACAAAACCCCACTGTTTTGGTTATAGCATTATTTACACTATTCATATATTCTGATCATCTCAGCTTGAAGAAGCATGATTTAAATATTAAGGCCTTTTTTTTTTTAATTTACAATGTTTAACTTCGCAGGGAAACAGATTTCACATTTCTTTGAAAAAACAAAAATTCTATAATTTCCCAGAAATAAAAAAAATAAAAAAAAGTGTCCGAAAAATATCCGTTAGACTGCTACTCCTGGTTGGGGGAGATATGTAGAAAAAAAAAATTGTTGTCTTGATTAAAGTTTAATTAAGGATCTCATTTGGCAGTACTTTTCACGCCGATCTACACCAAGCAGATTTTGCCGGGCTTAACTTTATCGTGCAGAAAATCCTCTTTTATTACTCCCAACCTGTTGTAAAAGCTGTTGGCACGGAGCGATGGCTGCTTCATTCTCTGGCCTTGTTTGCCTCCGGAAAAAAAATCCCACGTCTCCAGAGGGAGAACCACAGTGGTTCAATATATCTGTCCTATCACTACAAGACTCCGGCTCGTTATTAATGATACTATTCATTAATTTCTTGTTGGGCTGATGTAGTTATTTATTAAAATATTAAAGAAAGCCCCCGAGATAGATTCATAATGAGAGACACCCAGTTTCAGGGACTCTACCGGCCGAGAGGATAAATGCTTTGCATTGTTCCATGCAGAATCAACGCTCCATCCCTTCCTCATTAGTCCCGCTCCATCTCTGAGTGACATCGTAAATTCATTTTGTGCTCCGTCCAATCAGATCTCCTTTTTAATGAGCCATTCCTATGCAAAATGAATTGACTACTGTCTAACGCATCTAATCTCTCTGTATTTTGGGATAGGACGGAATTGCTTATATTTATAACAGAAATAAATAAAACTTGACAGATTTTTTTTCCCCTTTTTTTTTTTTTTCAGCATTTGGTAAATTTCAGGATAACGAGTTCCATGTTTTAAGAACATGCCGCCTTAGTTAAATAAACCTCAGCATGACATTTAAACATGTTATTTTCATACTTAAGAAAAGCCTAAATAAGCAATTTTGTGTTAACAAATGAAGGTAATTGGTAATTGGTAATTCTATCGCCAGAAGTATTCCATTTTTTTTAGAACTTTAATACATAGAAGACTCTCAAAATGATAAAGTTTAAAAATGTAAAATTATATTTTTAATATAAGCGTTAAGGATTTCTTCGCCCGATCGATGTATTAATGAAACAATGCATATTCATAAAATGCAATTCACGTTAATAATCCTAACATATTTTTAGCACCTCAATGTATTCTTTTATGTCAGGTGGCAAACAAAGAAGCATCATTTGGCTTTCATTGTATGTGCTTTATTTAATCTACATAACAATTGAGGTAGCATCTGAAAGTAAAGTTTTAATTTGTGTGAAGCGGTTGCTTATTCACGTCTGTGCAAATAATTTGTATTATAAATACACCTCACCGTGTTCAAAAAGGATTAAGTTGGAATAATTCAACTGGTTTTAAATTTCCTTTTTAATATTTGTTTCCCCCACCTAGTTTCTAATAAAGTAGTCTTGCGGGTATACACGCCGGCTTTTTTTTTTTTTTTTTTGTTCAAACAACCTCTATTACCAGAGCACATCTGTGTGTTGGATTCTTGTCATCTTTTTAAGAAAAAAAAATGCTTTTGCATCTTTTCCTCACAACAGGACCTATGAGTTCTATTAAAGGACCCTTCCCCGATGATTTTTAAGCGTGAAATAAAATAATATTGGTTTGTTTTGCTTTAAAAGGAGCAAGAAAATGAAGTTAGGAAAGACTGTGGCTTAATTATAGAAGTGGAAAGATGGCCATCTTATGGCACTAACCGAGCTAAACCCAGGCTTTCTGAGCCATACTCACTTGCCTGATACGTAGGGTCATCACAACCTTATTTTGAGCTGCGTTTGAGTCAAAACCAGGCCTAACTTTCTGAGCCAGACTTGCTTGCCTAAAACGTAGGGCCTACACAAACGTATCTGTCAAGCAAAACTGTGCCAGGCATTGAACATGAGCTCAGACCATAAAATGCTGCTGACCCCTGCATATATCATGGAACAAATAAAAATAAATAAGAAAGAAAAATAAGCCAGGGATATCACTAGAAATAGTTTGAATGTGTCTGGCACTAAATAATTATTTAAGTTATTGGCAGTTCACTAATGGAAGCCAACTAGTGCCACAAGGGTTTGACTTTTCTGGTGTCCAGAGGGGAATTAGTAAGAGAAGATCGTCACAATACCTTCCACTTACAGTCATCTTACAATCTATCAAAGAAAAACTCTGGGATGTTCTGTAACATCACATCCCAACACTCAACTCCAATAGAATGGATGGTAAGAGGAGATCCACTAAAATCCCCAACCCAATTACTACTGGAACAGTACCTGAATATCAGGACTGTCCTGCCTAAAACATGGGAAATAAGTCATAGGCACTTGTTTTCTGGCAGAATGATGTGCCCAGGTGATGGTGCTTTGCAGTAATATGGATAGCCATAGAGTTTATTCACTAATAAAGGGGCCAAGCGGGAAGTTTACATGAGAGCCGCTGTTTCAGCTGGCCCTGCTTATTGCTTAGTTATGTCAGTAAGACGATCGTCTTGCAGGAGAAGGTCACTGGGATTGAGTTTTCATAAGTCATAGTACTATAAGAGACTTCAGTTCTTTATGCAAACTTCCCCCTTAATGAATACAACCAGAAATTTTCTTAATGGGTCCATTAACTCCCAGACAGTCACAATTCTCTTTCCAAACGCGCTTGTTTCTTAGTAAATTCCAACATCAAACATTACTATACCAAAATTGTTTTGCTCTATGGAATCAGATTGTGCTTCCAAACGACAAAATTAATTTACAAGTTTAATTGTTCTCCGCTATTCGCCTCTGCGTTTTTAAATTAAAATATTCTATTTTGTTTTCCCATGGAAATGTAAGATTTCAGTAAACTTTTGTTTTAATCAAGATAATCAACAATAATAGAAAATAATAATAAAAAAACTACGGGAAACTCCATTATGGAAGGAATGCTGAACGCTGGAGCTTTTTTTTATTTTATAAAATGTATCACCGATTTAGAATAGAGTTGCATAGAAATTCGAGGTAACTCTGTTTCCCCAGAATCTCAACCACTCGGATTCTAAGGTTAATAACTCCGCTTGGAAGAAAGGCAATCGGCATCTTTTATATTCTGCTTCCCGCAGTACACTGAAATGTTTCTGAGCGTAATATTCTTGATGTTAAAGTTGGGGTTGTCTTGGTTCAGTTAACAGACAAAGTTTGCCATCGTCTTTTGGTCTCTCTGATAAGATGACAAGATTTCTAATTTATAAAACCAGGGCAGCATGGTGGGGGTCTGTGAACCATGCTCCACAGATATGTTGAGATGCAATATGTCTTACTACGTTGTGCCTTTCTGAAAATTGAAATATTTCACCTGGATCATGCACTGCACAGGAATTTTACTGTAAAGCGTAGCCTTATTTTTAGCACTGAATTATTTTTATTATTATTTTATAGAGCTTAACTAGAACACTTGAGCACATAAATGGGTGTACCTTTTTTGGCACCTTTATTCCATATAACACGGTTGTAGGTTGTCATATTGAAAGTAAGACATTGATCATTTAAGGATCATGAAAAGTCATCATTGTCGTAAAAAATAATGTTTAAAGACCTTATTTCAGCAGGGATTGTCTTATTTATACTTTGTAGGACTGGTTTATAAACATACCTGGGAACTTCCGTCCCGTGTGCCAATCTGCAGGTGAGTGCATACTGGCACAGACCGCCAGCCTTGAAACTGTGGCCTCCAGTCCTACCACTGCAGTTTAGACTCACTGGCCTGTCTGCATCCATCCGCTGTTCAGCGTCTTTGTGACATGAAGCCCATTGAGCAGCGCAGCTTAGCGGAGTGGGCCTTGACAGAGCTAGTGGGTGTGGGAGTGATTTAATTTAATTGGTGCAAGTTTGTTATGGGTGGGGTTAAAACTAAGGGTATATAAGTGGGAGCCATTTTGTAAAGGCTCACTTACAGGCTGGTGTAGGGGTATCTCGGTATGCCCTTGCATCAGTTATTTGGTTAATATGGTGGTGTAGGGGTGTCTCGGTATGCCCCTAAATTGGCTATTTGGTGGTGTAGGGGTGTCTTGGTATGCCCCTACATGGGTTATTTTTTGGTTAAACAGTGTGGTGTGGGGGTGTCTTGGTATGCCCCTAAAGTGGTCAATGGGTTAAGGTGGAAGCACCTGGTATGAGGTGTGCCAATGTTATACAGTTAATATGTTTATAATTGGGGGTCATTGTCATTGTTTATGAAGGGGAAATATGTTATTTCTGTTTAATTTTGATGGTCTGTTTTGACCTTTAAATATTGTAAATGTTAATAAAGCTGTGGAAATTATATTTGCACTCAATAAAGGTGTGCGTGTCTTTTTTGGGAAAAGGTTGGAGTTATGGGTACAGTCATCCGGAGGGCACATTCGACTATGCCCCTGTCAAGTCTGCGCTGGTGCGGAACAGAAAGTCCTGAGCACCATGGGTAACAAGCTGAGCGCTTGTGCCGTTACATTATGTGTCCACTCATAAAAACAATCCACTAGATCACCAGGGAAGTAAGCAAGTCTTGGAGGTGCAAAAAGAGAGGAAAACCTTGGGCTAAAACAGGAAAATCTCTCTGGGCAAAGGAAGAGCTGGGGTACAAGAACCTGTGTTTTTTTGGTTTTGTTATTATAGAAAGCAGTATTATCGCTTCAGCCAATGTTATTTATTTAAACTTCTTTAATTCATTTATAAATTAATACTTTCTTTTTCTTATTTTTAGCTTTTTCCAATTGACATACAGTTTACACATTTGGGTAATAAATATTCTTGAAAACATTGCATTTTTTTGTGTGTGTGCCAAATTAAGAATCTGCCCGGGTGCCAAATACTCTAGGTGTGCCCCCTGCCCTTGAGACCACTGCTTAGTTTTTTGGGAGACGATAATTAAACACACAATGTTGTGGCTGCCTTATCTTAAATGAGTATAAACTTAAGACCTGTATTTTACATGTGCTCAGTTTCAGATATGGATTCATTTAGCATTTGGTTGTGCGTATTCCAGGTGGACCGCTAAATCATTTTTTTTTGCATTTATATCTTGTAAAGATATTCCTCACAATGAATACCTAGGTTAAGCAGATTATCTGCTGAGGACAAGACACCCTATTACAGAAAAAAATGCTATTTAGCTATAAATTAAAGATCAACACGAAGATAGGTATGTTACACATTATATATTTTCATGGGATTCAAGCAAATCTGACAGATTGAACCGGTTGTTCTAATATATGCTCAAAGCAAACATTTATGGTTTGAAAATGTTGCATATAAATGCATTAAGAAATGATGTTACGGGCCACCTGAAGGTGTTGAAATTAATTGGCTGTGATTTTAGAGCTGTAAAACCCCTTGCAAAACATTAATTGCTGTTCTGTTTTGGCAGGGATAGCTTAACAAGTCCCAAATATGATTGTAATTGGTTGATAACGCGCACTCGCAATTAGGGATCGCTGGAACTCTGCTTTGAAGGAATTTTTTCATCTGTTCTGCAATTATTCTTTCTTCTTATCCTTTTCCTGAAAAATTCAAACTGATTAATAATTATCAAATGTCTACCAAATTGGTTGCAGTAATGGTTACCATCTTTGGATTTGGGAGTAAGGAGAGCTACAAAGTGTTTGGCACATATCTCATGTCTACTGTTAGCACTGCCGGTAGCTGGGCTTTCAATGAAGCCAATAAACAATGCAGCCGTGTAGAAGTAACAATGTAAAAAAAAATGTATACAGTACATGCCTCGAATAATGCTGGGGTTGTAGGGAACATGTCCTTAACGATTCAATTTTGGACATTTGACAAAAAAAAGGTTAAAGCATTGGAAGCAGAATGCTATCATCAATGGAATCCCTTTGATTGTGTTGGGTATTAATTGTACATAAACTTAGAAGTAGGCATTGAAATACAAAAAGGGCTACTTTCTTCTTTGGAGATGGTTGTTAACTATCTATTCACTGTAGTGGAGTATAAAAAAAGTAGAGTGGTTAGAAAAAGGCAAATATGGTTCAACATTGATAAATGCAAAGTAAGACATTTGAATAAAGAAGCATCCATTTTTTATTTGAACTCAATCATGATTGGACTAGTAGAGTCATTGGTGCAGAAGGATTTGGGATTACTAACACACTTCCAACTTAACGTTAACATTAAAATTTATCACCATTCCATTTACACAAAACAAGAATTGCTTTGTATAACAGGTTAAGAAAATAAACCTTAGCAGGTCTGTTATTTCTTTCTACCCTATAAATTACAAAAACCATGAAGAATTGTTTTTGATTTCTAGGGCAACAACCTATGAGCGCCTGGTTTTGTGTCATATGGCAATTAAATGTTGCTGCCAAAAATTCTTAATGTGGCATAATTTTACTTGCATAAAGAATTTATGTATTGTATTGTATAGGGAAGAACATACTTCACAGAGGCTAGTATATATTTGGACATTGCTGCTTATAAAGGCGGTGAAATACATATAGAATATGGATTCTTTGAATCTGGAATTGATATTTTTCTTTTAAATATACCGGAATTAATCTGACTACCTTTGGAATTATATCAATGATGTGAGTTTTTATTATTTAACAAGCAGTGATCTATTTATTACCGCGGGGTTAATGTGGTATGGAAAGCTAGGCCACTAAGATACAAGGGGTTAATATATACATTATTGTTTCAAAGCTACGAAAAACAATGATTGTTAATGAAATAATAATTCAAAATACACAGTATTCCGGAATGTACCATTTGCTATACATTCTGGCAAAGCAGCCCCCGACGAAAATGGAAATGAAGGCCAAGGCCTATTAATCAAAGGACTAGCTGAGTATCCCATGTATCTTCTCTACGTCACATGACCAGGAAACGAGCTGCTCCAATATAGAATCTTACAAGCAACAGGACTCCATTGGTTTTAATTTGTCCGTGTCTCCTATTTGATACAAGCAATATTAATACCTTTGCAAGGAAATTCTGCAGTCATTAATCATAATAATTAATCAGATCCAATTATATTTCATATAAATGCGAACAAATTGCTTAAGAAATAATGATCTATCACCAACATGTCAGAAAGAAGAAAAAAAAAAAAAAGGAACTACAACAATAATTAGGAGTCAGATTTTTAGCTGTGTACAAGTGCATCTGATTATAGCAATATGATGTTCTTATGATGCAATTAGTATAAAGTACTATAATCTGAAAACCCTTGCCAAAGCCTCTTTAATGACTGTAAGTGAAGCAGAATACGGTTCGTGTAACTGCTAAAGAGAAAATGTAACAATGAATTGTAATATAATATCGCATATAATGCCGGGAGACGCTACATTTTTTTACGTTTTTTCAAGAATATTTTTTTTTTTAAAGTAACAAAGAAAAATAGGAATTAAACTCCAGGCTCATTAAGTTGATATCTAGGTAATGTTCTAAGACCAAGCTTCCTACAGGAGAGCACCTGAATAATTTATAACACAAATGACAGCAGCCTTAAAATGCTATAAATACACACTGTCATTTTTGTTATGTTACACAACACTATCCTTGTTCACATAATGACTTAATTGTTTGGAATTTCTATTTAAATATGTTTTATAAATATATACATTAGACTATATTCATTAAAATGTAGTACCTACCACTCTTTCTTTGTCACAACAAGAAGATTTTTACTATTTCTGTATAATAATTATTTTTTCACACATAAATGGGATTAAGATCCGTTTATTAGGATTTTTTTTTTTTTTGCCTAATGCGGAAAAGCATGTTATTAGCAAAAAAAAAAAGGAGCTTGGTGGACATCAACAGGAAGAGGTGAGAAATATTTGCTCCAGCTCTTGAAAACCAACGTTAAAATACTATTCTGCGCTAAGCACTGCAGTTTTCCTGTCTTTGATCTCGATGTTGTGACTACTACAAAGAAATAAAACCTTATCTTACCTCTTCCAGCATCTCCTCCGCAGACCTCAATAATGCATAAGAACATCTGGAAGTACAGTAATTTCAGCTATCACAGATAAGAATGGAAAGCGAACAGGTAAACCCTACAAAGTCATCATGTTGAAGTGAACTGACTATTATTTGGTAACATAAAATATGAAGTGCAATTTTCCATGCCTGCTCCTGTTCACCAATATTATCAGAAACGGCATGTCAATTATTTCATCTCTTGCTCGAGTATTTAACCCCTTAATGACGAAGCCCGTACATGTACGGGCTCAAAATGCATAGGGACCGCCCATTGTCCTTAAGGGGTTAATGAGATGATTACTTGGCAGCTGTATTATAATTCCATAGGGTGAGAGGTACGAATGCAGAAACCATTGTTCCCTTACAACACTTTAGAATGGCTTCTGCATTGCAGACAATACCTAAGAATTGTAAACTGCCTAGAAAATGATATATATATATATTTTTTTTTTTTACCGGTTGCAAAGTGCTAATTGTTAGTTCCTCAAGGGTATAGAATTAATCACCATCTCGATTTACAGTCTCTAGGCTGGGACCTGAGGATGCAAGCAATAAGAAAGGCTCTTGAGGGACATATCGTATGGTGATTTTAAATATCAGTCTCTATGCATATGTAAATTGGAAACAAACTTTTTTTTTTTTTTTCCAAAGCTCAAGTGTGCTAATTTCAAACAGGAAAGACTAAGCTAGCTTTTAGCAGCTGTTTAACGTCTGCCGGTGGGTGGTAAAAAGAGCTTAAAATACAAGCAAACACCGGTGCATCCGTAATGAAGAAACATTTTGATGAGCATAAATAATTCTGTTTATATTGCTCTTTTGAAGAATTTAAGACACATGATATCATGCCCACCTCTAACCACCAGTAGTTAATCAGACTTTATATTACATGAAACAGCGAGGCTTGTGCACTTCCTGCGGAATGAGACACATTTCAGTCGGCTATAAATCTACCAGGTAATTGGCAATGTTTAACCTCTTGTTTGCAATCCATATGGAAGAGTATCGTTGGGTAATACGGCGTGATGTGCATTGACGGGAACGGCATTCAGTAGAGATATACGTTATGATGGTAGAAAAAAAAACATTTGGTCCAGAAAGTCTGGAAAATCTTAAAATAAATCATAGTCATTTGATTTTTCACAGTAGTTTTATGGGACTTCCGAGCATTTTTTGAGCCCCTAATAGAGTTTGCACTACTGGAAGGCTATAGCAGCTTTGACCCTTTTTGTCATCAAAGAATGAACACCCTGTGCCTATTTACCATGAGATCAGCC
This sequence comes from Spea bombifrons, assembly GCF_027358695.1. Classification (NCBI taxonomy): domain Eukaryota; kingdom Metazoa; phylum Chordata; class Amphibia; order Anura; family Pelobatidae; genus Spea; species Spea bombifrons. The sequence goes on along the minus strand of NC_071093.1, from coordinate 7,784,696 downwards.
ACAGGGTTGTCATTTTCATTATAATGTTTTAATAGTAAAGTTTAAAGGGGTAATCAGGCCCTTACCATGGGTACCCTTGGCATCTCAAATCTAGGGAGTCACAGCTTCCACAAGGTGTCCAACTCATGGGAAGCTCATGTCAACCCTAGTAACAAGAACTTCTGAATAGGGCTGAACACCTACATTAAGTCTCCATTGGTATTTTGTTCAAGTTGAGGTTTCAGGGTCCAGATGTCTCTAATACTATGAAGTTTTCATTGTGCTGATAAATAACCTGTATTATATAAAGACTCTACAATAGCAATTTACCAACGAAATTCACACTTTCAGGTCACAGTGGACCCCAACCCAGATGGGTTAGAACCAACAAAACCCTTTTTCACCCTTACTATCCTCCACTGATGTTCAACAGTGCAGCCATCGGCCACGCTGATATCACAAGGTGGCCCTGGGCTTAAAGTGCCAAGCCTCTCTCGTTATCCCCAGTCTGGTCCTGTTCCCAAGTATGTAACACATCATCCTTTCCATGTTACATTGTATCATTCTATTTTGTTAAAAGACCACAGGATTTGTTTGATTTAGAAACGTTCAGGACTGGCTTTGCATATGTCTAGAGTGTTGCTATCTATGGAAATTAAATTAGAGCTCCCTTTCTGTTTCCATAGGCAGAGTATGGCATTAGTGTTGGGTAGGACCTCCAGCCCTGCTCCAGGCACCAAGAACCCTCTGACACCAATATTAACATCAGTTATTAAACCCTAATATTATTATTTCAATTAATCAATCAGTATCCACACTGGTGCATATATTGAATATGTTTTTTAGTGAAACTGGCAAGATCTAAAATAAAACAGACATTTTTGAGTTTCTTTTCCCAGAGGTTAACTTTGTGAAGTATTTATTTTTATTTTTTTAATGCAGATAGATTATATCTGCTATCTCAGGGAAAGGCCAATGTAAGTAAATGCTGCCACTTGAAGAGTAAATAATTTAAGTCCATAGATCCTGAAAATAATTTTGAATTTAAAATGAAAAACCTCTACAGAGAAAGGCTATTAACACTTTAGAGAGCGATCGCTCAGCAATCAAGTATGTGATAAAAAGGACCACAGTGTTTCATGTCACTTTAGGAAATCAATGGTCAGCTGGAAAATTCTTTCAAGGTATTGACCATGTCCTGGAAGATATCAGAGAAAGAGATAGATCTAGATAAAGACGCCAGTGGGAGACCTTGAGTACCCTGCAAAAACACTCAATTTAAAAATGAGAAAAAAGCCACCTGTGAGTATTAAATCAATAGTATAATTTAGATTATGTTTGATTTTTATGTAATGTTCTTTAATGTTATATTGCATTTATTTGTATAGTTATGATAATAATAATAATAATAATAATAATAATAATAATAATAATAATAATAATAATAATAATAATTCAACAAAATTAGTAGGTCAACAAAACCCTACTTATTTTATTTGTATTGCATTTGTGTAGCATTTGGACAGGGATTATGGGAATTAAAATAATTTTAGATCTGTTTGTCTATCTATCTATCTATCTATCTATCTATCTATCTATCTTTCTTCGACCAAGAGATAACTTATTCGGTAGCTTCCCACAAAATAAAATGTGTTAGCTCAACATTCCAGGCAGAGTTAAAATACTCTGGTTATGAGAGCAGAAATCATGTGTGAAGCACAAAGAAGCTAAAAATGCTAGTCACTGAAGTTGTCATGGTGATAGAATAGGATCCTAACAGTCACTCTATGATTTAATGATTAATTGTTATGTGCGCTTAAACCAGTTAGCATCTTTACAAGCTCATGCGGGCATACGTAGGGATGCAAAGGATACAAAGGCCTACTCCAGCTTGTGATGGAGAAAAATCTATACTCCCCAATGCAAAGATTCAAGAAACCTGTAAATAATTAATACGGTTTGTTATACAATTGAAGTTTGCTTTTTGTGGGAAAGTGCCCATCTGATGGACCAGATAGCTAGAGTAGGCCCCTTAGAAATGAAAATGGGTTCTTTTGATGAAACAAAACTGCTCTTATATGAAAAAATGGTTATAGGTTGTCTATTATTGGTGTAAGAAGTCTGTGTACAAGAGGAGGCCATAGGTAGAAGTGGGTTTACAGAAACTGGCACAGGACAGCCACCCTAGATGGAGGCAAGAGATGGCACTCCACTGAGAAGGCTATCCTTAGGCAGGTGAGATCCCCATAGGATCTGCCAGTGATCAGCTCTTCTTCTGTCCTCTTGCTGCCTCGTGACAATGGCATGTATGCAGTAAGGTGGTGACACGTGAGGGATGCCATATCTCCATAGGCAGTCCAGAACTAGGGATGCAGGTGCTATAAGTGGATCCAGACGGGGAGGCAGGCAAGGCCAGACAAGGGGTGAGCCTAGGGTGACTGGCGCCAGGGCGCAGGATTTCTTCCGGGATCTGTTCACCCCTTGTCTAAAATGTATAACCAGAAAACCAGATACGTCAAGGCCTTTTTCATATTGACCCCATAAAGCCCCAGGTGCCAGGAGCCCTAATTATGGCTCTGCAAGTTTGAGGCAACGGACAAGAAAATGTCAAAAAAGAATTGAAGTAAAATCATCAAAATTATTAAAATAATTCATTAAATCATTGTTAAAATATATCTGTCAAATTAAAAGTGGACATAAATCAAATTTCACTTAAAATGTAAATATGAATGCTAATTAGACAATTACTGCATTTTTAGGGGTTTTTATTTATTGTTATTTCTTGTTTAACAAATGACATGGCATCTATTAGTTAAATTATCCAAAGGGAAGTCAACAATACATATTAACATGAAATAATGAAATAAGAACAATAAACTCCTTGCCGATTATGGCTGTAAAGCAGAAGTTTGTTCTGTTCTGAAGTGTTTCATTGTCCCGGGAGTATAAAGACAATAGTTCACTATACAGAGAGCCAATAAATCAATTAGCTTTAACAGCCTGAGTTCGGGAAATGCATTTATTCCCTTCAATGAAAACACAGTTTTTACTTGTAACCATACTTCATACTGTTAAGGTCAATTTTTCATCTGGAAATTAAATCCAAGATCTGAAAAAAAAGACCTGTGAATTTTTAAAAATGATGATAAGTTTCTTGGGATATAAAATCTCTAATCATTAATACAACTGGGATTCCAAACAGTAGCTAATAACAGCTGAATGCCTTAATAGTACCCTTCTCTTTGAAGCTTTAGGTACTATCTGATCTTTATTATTTAACTTATATTGGGATAGTTTGTATCAATTCATTGAAAATGTGCAATAATTGATAGACTTTATAATTATTCAGTTGAAGCCTTTCAAGGGGATCTGATTCAGAATATCAAAATGCTAACAAATGCTTTTTCATTTTATAATTTCCTCTATCTACGTACACAATCAGATTATTTTGACTTTTTTTGTGCAGAAATGAGTTTCAACTTTTATGCAAACTTACCCTATAACTGCACATAAAATGAGTATAATGTTTTTTTGTTGTGAAAGAAGTCATAGGAGCCTGGAAAACATGGAAAACATTTTAGGTTAAAAAAAAACCCTCCCTATTGCCTAAAAGGTTTAGTTTGTGCTTTCATCTAAAAGAACACTAATGATGGGTTGGAGAGGTTATAGGGCTCAGTGTGTCCAGGGGCCTGTCCAGACCTGGTTATCTCTTGGCAGGTCACCATCTCACCAGGTGCCCCAGGATCATCAGCTTGTTCAGTACGGGCTCTTGATTAGTGAGATGGGACAGTTGCTGTCACCCAACATTGACACCGGGTACAAGAAGTTCCAAAACAGCAGAGCTGAAACCATGTATACCTTTCTATTTTTCCCCAATATAAAAGAGCAGGTTGGGAGACTTCGGAGAACATAGCAAACAAGCACCAGTCATTCTATGGGAATCCTGTATATACCTTCCTGAGGCTAAGACAGGGTGCGCAAAAGTTGAAGGACCATACCCATTAGTGGGATTGAATAACCCTGTTATTCATATATACAGTATATTCTTTCTAGAGTTTTATAGGAAATTATTTATTTAAATTTATTTATTTGCTAAGTTGGAAAAAATATAGCCATGACTTGCAGCACTTAACTTAATGTATATATTATATAAAATATAAAGAACCGAATACTTGTATCAAAAAAGACAAAGCATTAGCAATAGTAGGATGTAACAAGCAAAGCACTGCAGAAGCACTGAAATAAAATTATGTTGAAAAGTAGCAGAGAACTAACACAATATGTAGGAAAAGAATGTACTGAACTAGAAGAAAAAGAAACTTTTTTTAGTTGCGATTTCTCTTTAAGAGCGTTGACATTTCTGTAGTTTAGTAATGCTGAATGCCATCCAAGTAATTGTACTGTTATTTTTTTATATTTTATATTTTATTAAAATACATGTATTTTTTTTACAGCTTCCCAAATTATTCTCACATTTACAAAAACAGGGTAATAATTTTAGAATAGCAAAAAATGGGGATACAAACTGCCTGTAAAATTGACCAATAGTAAAAGAAACACAATGTCTTAAATTATGTTAGAAGATTGTTTTAACTACATTTTGGAATAGCTTTATGGTACTTTTTCTGTGGATAACCTATTCCTAATTGGTCTTTGCCTTCATCTTATCTGAATTTTAAATACTATCTACTCATCTTGATAGATTGAGCAATGATACATTAACACTTACAAAACAATTGTGCTTTTTGATACATTACAAGTAACATGTAGAGAAGTGTTACAATGTATAGAATTTTCTATTAGCTATTGAGATTGCTCCATTTTTACTACTTTGTGGTTTCTAGGCAAGCTGTGTTTCTGGCGCCCACCCTCTTGCATGCAGTTGCTTGCTAATACAGGGTAACAAACTTTATGTTGGTGCCCCCTACCCACTCAACACCCTTGGTAACCACCTGATCCTAAGAACCCCCATTTCCTATAGTTTTTTTTCATCTAGCGGCTCGATAACTAATCCTATGAAATATCTGCTGCTTCTTAGCGAAACAAGAAACAAATAGCTGTGAGATTACAGCAGAGCTACCTGGGCATCTATAGAAGGTCAAAAACGAAGTATCTTCATCGAGATTGCTTAGACATAATATAGACTTTCTTTATTTGTGTAAAGCTGTAAGATAAGATTTTAAAAAGACCTGAGGTTAACAGATAAGACTGAATGCATGGCATTTATAAATAATATAATGTTCAAGAATGTAAAATATAATACGAAATTACACATCACCATGTCTAAAAATCAAACTACCCTATTCAGGGCAATATTTAAGGTTAAATAGTGTAATGAAGCCTACTTCATTAAGAACCCCTATGCAACTTTCCAGCATAATTTTATTACATTTAATCTAATTTTAATATCTATATATTCCTTCAATGGAAAGGGTTGACCTAGTCCTGCATGATATATAGTTAATGCAATAGTTTATTAAAGGATTCAAGATCGAGTTTAAAAAGATAAGTTTTGGAAAAAGGGAAAGCTTGGCACTAGGACTTTTACATTGCCCTCAGGGTCACTCTTAAAGTGCTAGACTTTTTTTTTAATTAATCAGTGATTGGTGCAAAAGTGCCAACCTATAACAAGTAAGTTAGGGGAGATCTTTTGAGCTACCACACTACCCAATGGGACTTCATGGTCCATCACAGCCTTGCATGTAGTTTGCAGAGCAGGGTAGCGGTGAATAGAGGTCACGGGCCCTTTGAACCATTGCAGAGCAGTTCAAATTGCGGTGGCAGGTGCAGAGAATTCACCTTGGGCCCTTGCTAACCTGTGCAAACACATATGATCCATCAGAAATAAACTAAATACAGACAGAAAATTATAACACACATGTAAATAAACAGTTTAAAACAGCCCATAATTAGCACAAAAACAGGGTAATGTAAGGGGGGGACTGTGCTGCGGGTTTGGAGCTGCAGCTTCTCCTAAAGATAAGGTTTAATTAATGTGTATTAACGTACTTACAATGTACTTTAATGCATGTTCTTTTGCTGGGGAGGCTCTCAGGAACACTGGAGTGTCCCTTTACTGCAAATTATATTTAAAAAACCTCTATTTCAGATGGCAATATTGGGCATTCAATCACATATGGCAATGCAATGCTTAGCCACCACTACGTCATATATCGTAACAGAAAAAATCCCTATATCTTGACTCAGTTCATTTGCAAACATACTTTATAGTGTGGACTTCATTTATACTTCAATATTTTTGATTAACTTACTGTACGTCAGCTCTCATGTATATATGGATCACTCTATCTTGATATGAATAATTTCTCCTGGTCAGTGTGTCTCAAGTAAATGTATTTTTAGCCTGTTTTGCTATTGTTTACCCCAAGGGTATGTAATGCATATTTAAGGAGAATGCTGCATGTTATTTGATGTCTTTATTATTAATGTGTGATTAATGCTAGTATTTCAGGGAAAGAGGTCTTGTGGCTTTGCTTATATTCTGTGCAGCGGCAACTTAATCATCGCTAACACCAGAAGAGAGTAACAAATGACTAATGCATGTGTATTCAAATGAAATATTCTCTTATTCCACCCTTAGTTAAACATCATATTAACTTAAGAATCTATCTTGAAACCCGGGTTTTGATACATTGAAACTGATTTTGAAATTTAATCGACGCATTTGCCTCATTCTACACCTCCATATGCAAAGCAAAGAACAATATTGTTTGTTTATTAAGGTACAAATGTAGAATTGATTTGCAAGCTTGGATACATTGTTGTTGTAATTCATAAGGTGGCACTCATTAATCTTACACAGGATCTGTTCTTCATTTGCCTTTTCAAACCTTAAAATGAATTGCTTCTGACAAAATAAAAAAGTGCTAATTAATTTTGCAGTCCCATTTTTTTATTTGATTTCAGAGCTGGCAAATAAGTAATAATAATAAATGTATGGCTTATGGATTTGAACCTTAAAACATAATGGTCTACCTTAAGGTACATGTCCTGGACAAAAGAAAATACCAACAAGGTACTTATAGGGATAAATACTATAGGTTCTATTAAAAAAACGTAACATTAAGCAGATTTTGCTCAGTGCATAACCAGGTTGTGAGATATTGTGAGCAAAGCATGACATTTTGTCATGAGACATAACCATGCCTTTTCTTACCTACTTGACTCTTGTGGCTGCTAATGTCATTTATACAAATAGTTTAATGCCTTTTTATGTGTAATTTACAAGGATTGGAGGAGATTATGATATAGGTGGGTAAACTGGCCCTGTTACTAGCCAATCAGAGGCAAAGCCACCCAAAGTCTATCATGCGGGCCAGTGGTTTTAGAGGATACTGGAGTGGGGAACAGAAGAGCATTGATGTGAGTATGTGATACTAATGTGCTTCTCCTTTATGGTAAACAGGACAGAATGACATCTTCGATTTGGTATTGGATCATATATATATACCGTATTTGCTCGATTATAAGACGAGGTTTTTTTCAGAGCAAATGCTCTGAAAAATACCCCTCGTCTTATAATCGGGGTCGTCTTCTAATCAGACCTCAAATAGAGGTCTGATTAGGAGACTAAGATCCAGATCCCCCGCACCGCTGCAGGGGACCTGGATCCTCCTGACGTCGCCCCCCCCCCACACACGCATTCTTACCGGTGCTTCCGGAGGTGAAGTTGGCAGCGGGGGTTTGTATGCGTCCGTCGCAAATACCTTCCCCGACTGTCAGAGACCAGAGTTCCAGAGTTCCTGATCTCTGACAGCCGGGGAAGGTATGTGTGTGTGTGTGTGTGTGTGTGTGTGTGTGTGTAGGGCATTTCTGGAATGCCTTACACCCCTATATGCCACTCTGGCACTTAGGGGGTTAAAAGGCATATTATGGGGCAGAGTGGCATATAGGGAGGTATAAGGCATTTCAGGAGGCAGAGTGGCGTTAAGGGGGCATTTAATAGTGCACTCTGCCTCCTGAAATGCCTTATACCTCCCTATATGCCACTCTGCCCCATAATATGCCTTTTAACCCCCTAAATGCCAGAGTGGCATATAGGGGTATAAGGCATTTCTGGAGGCAGAGTGCTCTATATAATGCCTTTTAACTCCCTTAATGCCACTCTGCCTCCTGGAATGCCTTATACCTCCCTATATGCCACTCTGCCCCATAATATGCATTTTAACCCCCTAAATGCCAGAATGGGATATAGGGGTATAAGGCATTTCTGGAGGCAGAGTGGCACATAGGGGGTCAAAAGGCATACCATGGGGCACAGTGGCATATAGAGGGTTAAAAGGCATATCATGGGCCACAGTGCCATATTGGTGTGGCAAGCCTGGGGGCAGATGTGTGTAACTGGGGGACAGGTTGGAAAATACAAGAAATAAAAACAAAAAAAATATATTTTTCTCAATCATAGCTTTTATTAAAAAAAATAGTTTACATGAATTAACATTTACTGGTAAAACTTTTTTCCTTTAGGGTCGTCTTATATTCAGGCTTTTTCTTTTTTTCCTAAGTTAATATTCAGATTTTGGGGGGTCGTCTTATAATCAGGGTCGTCTTATAATCGAGCAAATACGGTATGTAGTTTTCTCCAGGTCCAGATAATGACATCAAATAATGGTTGACAGAACCGTACTGATGGCCTTCCAAACGTAATATCAGTAATGGTCTTCTTAACCAGAAGTGAGACCACCTTGGTGGTATATGGTTATCAACATACTATGAAGTACTACCCACAAGTATTAGTCCACAAAAATGAGCGACCATGCTGTATGGGAAACTCTTTCTTAATTGATCAAGACTTTTTTTTGATTGCTTGATCATCTTTGATCAACATTGATTGCATTTTTGTTTTGTCACCGATGCTTTTCTGCTACTTTAGAAGAGCCCTAAGTTGCACGTTAATCTTTTAATGGGAAACACCAATTGTGCTTTTGTGCATGACGAACACATGGTAGCGCAACGGCGTATTCTGGCAGACTAATGAAGTTCTGTTTACGGAATGAAGCCCTTCCTTCTTGGACTTTCGTGAGACAGAGACCTTGGTGATCAAGTCATTCTATTGTTTACCAAAAGGCATCATGATATGGAGGCAGTGTGTTTATCTAGTAGATTGAGGTTCATATGTTTTATTGGGTTAACATAGAAGAAGCTATAAAGTTATATAAGCTTTTGGGATCTCAGATGAAGAAGAGATCTTTAAGGTCCAGAAAGCATTATATCTTTTTCTATGATGGTCCAATATAGGGTGTCAACTTTAACAAACACCTTCATTTTCTCTTGGGCTAACTCAGCTAATATGGGCTAAGATAAGAGAGCAGAACGTAAGCAGCTCTCTAAAGCATTATATTATTTGAAAAGAAGAACTATTTTAAAAATAGAAAACAATACAACATTTATTTAAAACTTCTTAATGTGATACCAGTAAAAAAAAGTTTGGTAGGAGTTCCCTTTAATATGCCAGCACGTACTGACTGCATTAAGAAACCTTGGAATGTGGTAAAAAAATATAAAAAAAAATATGGTAAAAACCAAATACCCTCATAGCGTGAAACATAATCTGGTGGAACATGTTTCTTAGATTTGTTTTTTTTTTAAACTGGAGATTTTAATAATAAGGAGTGTAATATTTCCGTAAAATGACATCAGAATGATACAAAAACAGCATTACCAGTAACATGTTATTTCTACCTGTCAAATATGAGTGCTGCTTGACATGTAAGGCGTAAAAGCACAGAATTCTTTGCAGAAGTCGAAAGTGTCGGAAATCACAAGTTCCTTTTAAAGCTATATTGACACTTTGAAGATATATTATTTTAAAACGTTTTTTTTATTTATTATTTTTTTGGTATTTTATAGGAATTCCAAAATAATAATCTGTAGACATCAGTCTACGTGGTTGGATTTCTCATTGTTACATTGAAATATTTCTATAGCCATCAAGTATTAAATATAAAATGTTTATCTGTGATCCGTACATTAAAGCTATACAAAAAAAAATGAAAGTAGAGAAACTTGGCTCAATAGTAAGCGATAAAAGGCGAGAGGTTGGTAATTACTTTAAATTTGGGCTGGATACGGCTGGACTAAAGGCTTAGTAAACTTCAGAAACATCAATTAAAAACTAAGTTCTGTACAATAAGCATCAAAAATTGATAAAAAAAAAAACCCCTTGATTTTAGGTTTTTAGATTTAGTGTTGAAATCAATCAACCGCAAACAAGATTTAATTAAGGAATATTATTTCAAAGTGTAATTACCTACTGGGTTTAGAATGAACCTCTATTGCCCATAATGTTCCCCTACTGTGATCCCACACTGAAAAATGTTGAGTTTTAGATTAATATGCATCTTGTAAGTAGAAGTCCTAATCGCAATCTTAAAGGACATTTAAAACACACTTGGAATCGTCTATGCAATCAAGCACAGTGTGACTACAATGTCCACCATGCTAAATTTGTGATTACATTTTTTATGTGCATGATTTAAATCGTTTTAGCAGCAGTCCAGGGAGTATTTTACCCTGCATATTAATTACACAAAGGCTTTGTCATGTGAGAGTTTCTCTGGTCATGCTCTGTAATCTAGCTCATTTGAACTACAAGTACAGTATTTGAACACGCTGTGCCCATCAAATCTGTTTTAAGAGCCAGAAAAGGCTGAGATGGTTAACAGGTACGATCCCTCCTTAAGGAATTAATGTCATTTATTTAATGACATATGTAAACTAATTGCTTAAAATTTTAAAAAATCCAAAAGCGTGCTCTTAAGGCTATTATTAATAAATGTTTTAATACATGATTTTCTTTGTAGTGCTCGACAAGTGCCTTTATATCAAAGTCACATTTAATTGTCCCGTTTTTTTTTATTGTTATAAAATTATCAGTGAAAACATCCGGTTACAGCTTGAGAAAGTTTTTTCTTGAGAACTTACAATTCGGAACTTTGGTAGAATGTTATCCACTGTGAAAAGGGATATTTTGCCACAAGTTATATATTGCAGGGATTTAAATATTTAAATGTTTCGTGTGGAGTGGTACAATGTTGCGCTTGTAGTGTGTACCTTTATTCCAGGGTTTTTCATTGCTTGAATGTTGCCAAAACAATATAGGAGCGAAATTGGAAAAGGATACAGATGACTTCTAGAACGCAACATAGGAGTGCTAGATTTTGCAGCTTCAGTTCAACAACTTCACAATGTATAAATCGAGGCCAACCCTTATGAAAATTTCTGTGCAATAATCTAATCTCACTTGAATAATCTAGAATTGAAACACAAATGAAGCTTCAGAAGCGTGATGGAACCTACATCCCTAACCATGCTTCCATAAACTGTATCATGGAGGTGCACTTGGTACCAGTAACCAAGGTTGGTCCATGTCTGGTCTCCAAGTTACACATGGGGTGAGCTCAAGTAAAGTAAGATGCTTCCAAGCAGAGATGCTCTGTAGGCCATATTATTCTTATACCAACTTGAGCCCCATTCCTAAAATCGTGTTGTCAGATAACATTTCCAAATTAGAGCAATAAAAAAAGTTGACCCATTCAGCCTGTTTGTATTCTCATTTTTCCTGTTGAGTAAGCTCTTTGGGTTCACTTTAAGTGTAACAGTGAATCCAGATATCTCCTTGTCCATGTATACTTTATATATATATAAAATTAGCTTTTCTTTACCAGTAATAAGTAAGAAGGCTGAAACACATGTCAAACATGTGTTTATATTTTTTTTTTTGTGTATGAATTCTTTGAGTATACTCCATAACTGTTGAGTTACTTTTGATTTTGCAGTCAGCTTAGTCATTCTGATTCATGAAGAGTTTAACCAGTTATCCAACTTACCTCCAATTATAATAATCTTCTTTTTGCAACTGTTGGTTTCACTTGGCTTTCAGTGAATAGCTGACAATGTAACTCAGTACAAGGTGGGAATTAATAGATCTTAAAGTGAGATTAAGTTGTCAGTCAAGTTTAGTGAATCATAGGTAGCTTCATTCAAGCCAACCCTGTCAAGTTGTTTTCACCAAATGGCCAACTTCATTCAACTGAATGTTTAGGGAACAGATGCTTTTACAGATATTTTACCATTTTTATATGCCTTTATTGCTGGAGTAGGTCACCTCTAATCTCTCGAATGAGCTAGTCTCATGCCATTGTGTATGTATTTTCTCCCTTTTGGTAATCTCTTGGTCTCCCCAAATGTAAAGGGAACTCTAGCTCACTGTGCCTTTAAAAAAAAGTGTTTCCTTACTAATAAATTATGGAATGGCCAAATATAGAGCTGAGAGTGACTAGCGGATAGAGAAAGCTTGTTTCTGTGTCTGTTGACCTTTAGGTGTCTTAAAGCCTGTATTTTAAGTCATCTGTCTGCATAGGCTACAGTGTTGCCTCTATGAAAAGTTCTTGAATATTAGGACTCTGATACTCTTCGGGGTCTCTTCAAGTATAAAGGTGAGTCTCGATGTGGATATCCTTGCTCATCATACAGCAAGATATCTCGATGGCTTCTTGCAGCTAAAGCTATGACAGTTGAGCTGTATGGTTGTGGTTGTTTGTTCACTCGTGCAAAAGAAATCTGGCATGTTAATGTAATTATTTTTCTGTTTAGTATCACAGACTCTCCAGAGAAGAGCTTCAATATAGGGCATGTTTTTTAACCCCTTAATGACAAAGTCTGTACATGTACGGGCTCAAAATGCTTTGTTTTCAATGGGTTTAGGGACTGCCCCTTGTCCTTAAGGGGTTAAGCATTGTCTGGTTTTGGCTGAACAAGCCATAGATTTTTAACTGTAAGATTTTTAACATACTTTTAATTGATGTCTGCAAATCCAATCAGTGGTGATCCAGAGACATACTGATAACAATGGGCGATTCAGACCACCACATCTACAAAGCGGTAAAAACTATAGATATTTGATTCATAAATAAGCCCAGAACTGGTTTCTTTTCAGCATATATAATCCATGCTATTTGTTTGTTTCCTATCTGCACATCTATTTTGTTAAATGTGGATTACTTGGTTGCAAGCTTGTAGACAAGTGCTGGCCCAGGACATTGGACACTTTTTTAAGCAGAAAACAGTAGATTTGGCAAACAACATTTTTCTATTTACTGGTTTGGTATATGTTCTCCATGTTTGAATACGTGGCCTTTCGCTGCTAGCTTTAATCAGTTTATAATTTTGTAAGATCAGCAAAAAAAGGCATGCAATGTTGATAAAAGCCTGCCTTGATAAATTGTGAAGGCAAGCATTAATGAACAGTGGGTAGCATTACCTTTGCCATTGGGGGCAACAGAAAAAGAATGAGGCTACAAATTGTAGTTTCTGCCAAATGCATTGTTTTAATAATTTGTTTTCTCATTCTGGAAGAGATAAGAACTGAACATGTCTCATTAAAATAGCTGACTGATAGAATATAAGAAATCCGATGTATCTGTTGTCCACAGCAAACCAAGCAAGGTCTTCACATTTCAGACTTTTTGCTTATTTACACAATCCTTGGACTTTTCTTGCGGATAGAGTATGTAAATTATTCTGGTTTAAACGAAATGCTAAAGTCTACACTATTTGTCTTCCACTTCATGATCTCCACATGGGGCTGTTAGAGAGATAATGTACCATACAATATACGGTTTACTTTTAATTAATAGAGAAAAAAAATGTGAAATGAATATTAAATGCAGCATTATGTGAAACAAAAGAACAAATTCAGTATAGTTGTTTTTAATATCTGGAATTAATGTTGCATTATGGGAAAATAAAGAATAAAAAAAAAATAGGATTTTGTTTAAAGCGTACAATTATATTTTAAAACCAAAGGTCAGAAAGACATAGAAAAAAAAACAGTACAGTGGAGTGTTAAGATGTGTAGCAAACTAAGAAGGGCTATCTGTCAAAGTTGACAACCATGGGAATTTATCTTCTTCTGTATTAAAAAAGTAGTACTGTTAGGTGAACCCATTCAAATTTAATCCACCCTTATGTCCTAGACCAGTGAAGATACACAGTCTTGAAAACATTTGTATTTTTAAAGAATATTTCCAAATTTTATTATAAAATATTTGTATACTGCCGAGTATAATGGTACAGAAGAAAATACCAGCTACAATAAATAGTGAAGTATTTATACATTATTTTCCTGGACTAGTGTTTTATTGTTTTATATATATATATATATATATATATATATATATATATATATATATATATATATATATGTATATTTATTATTATTATTATTATTATTAGTAGTATTAATATTATTGCTGTTGTTATCATCATTATTATTATTATTATTATTATTATTATCATCCATTTTACTCTTTTAACAAAAACAAAGTCCGGGGCAACAACATTTTAGATAGCATATTAGAAGCATATAGTCAAAAATGCATATTTTTCAGAAATGAGCAATCAGCCCGTTTTAAGAAAAAACTAAAAAGTTTCTGACAAACATGCCATCATATCCTGGATATTGTGTGGTGTTTAGTATGAAACAATGGGTTGACTCCGGCTTCTTCCCAGTTCACTAAGATTGATCTGTTTGAAGGCTTATATTTTATGAATTGAGTACTGCTTAAATCTTCTAATGGTCTAACGAAAAATGCCACTTAGCCAAACAATAGTTAAGTATATCATGGTCTTATTTTTCTTCTTAAAAACATTAGAGGGTTGCAATGACCTATCCAAAATGTTACAACAGGAACGCACTGTCTGGTTTCCATACATAGGATCTGATCAGAACCTTAGACGCTTCTAATATTAACCGTTTAATAGACTCCTTATAAAAGCCATAATTTGTCAGGAAGTCTAAATATGTACGTCACGTGTATTCAAGCAGAGATTTCAGTGAATAATGCACCATCTGGGATTCTGCTTTATCAAAAAATTTGAATACAATATGAAGGCGCCAGCGGCTGAGTATGTGACCCTGATAATTCAGCGTAAGAGGTGAAAATTCTCATACATGTGGGTGAACCGTGAAAGCTCACGGTACAAATGCAATTTACCAAATAAGGTACAATTTGTGGAAGTCCTAGACCCCAGCAGACACGAGATACATTTTTAACTCTTTTTTGGTTAGATGTTGTTGCACTGATCACCTAACTCCAAATGGATATGAAGGACAACGTGTTGTAAACAGAAGACTATTTATTGAGAATCAAGACTTGCTTACTAATTAAACAACTGAGGCCTGGAAGTGGTCATTGCAGAAAAATAGGTTTACATTGTAATGCCACTTGCTGTGTCTCTTGCAGGTTGCTATATATTTTATTGCGCTTACATAAAAATAATTAATAAGTGTTAGAAGGAATGGCATTTTAATGTTGGATCCAAAATGTCTTGCGTAGAACCTCTGTGACATTAATAAAATGTGCATGGTTATACACCTAATGATGGATGAAATATGCACACAGTTCTTTCGCAGTCTTTGGAATTAGAAGGTGTGCGTTTAACCAGACAAAATAAGCTAGCGAAAACATTGCAAATATAGGCCCTTAGCTGTCTTTAAGACAATTTACAAGATGGTATTAACCGGCAGCACAAATATTTTCTTACACTGTGTCTTATAGGCATACCTGGGAGCTTTACGAATGAGGGGACCACAAAACTCTTTAAATATTAACCCTTTTAAAGTCCATCATGAAGATTCCATGTAGTGACTTACCAAATCTGTTAACCAAATGGCTCTTATACAGATCCTAATGCAAACGTTTATCATTATTTAATTATTATTTAATTTTATTATCATTGTTATCATGACTTAATTGAGTCACTTGTATTCAAGCAGGGATATCAATGTATAGACATGTTATCTGATCCATTCATTATTGTAAATATGTTTCAATATAGTGTCTTGTTAAAAATATTAACTGAATGCGGGTGGCACATTGGTTGTACCCTCACAAAAGTGGTCTTATTTAATATGAGACTTGTGCAAATGAACCAAAAACAATTCAGACACATTTTTAATTTAGTTTTTGTTCCATTCATTTTTGGACAACTAATTTTGCTTTCTGCCTTTTTCGATTCAGATAGAATTTGGAGGGCTTTTTCCATTCTGTCACCCTTATTCACTCTCTCTCACTCTTATTCACGCTTTCCCTCAATGTCTCCCTACAGTCTCCGGCAACTACTTCTGTGTCTGCATCACCTTTCCCACCACTCTTCTTCCCATGCTTCTTTTCTTGCCTCTTGTTCTTCTGTCTTTTTTTCTTCCTTCTTCTATCTCCGTCTTTCTTTGTCAGTTTCCTGGCTTCCTGGTGAACTTCCGCAAAATGGAACCTCTCCCCGAATAGAGGAATGAGGGAAAGGCTGTCCCCATGGTTCAACCCTTTTGTGAAACAGAAAGGCAAGCATAATGCGGATAGATTCTGTGAGAAAGAGATGTGCAAAAACACAAATCTGTTTTCGTTATGCTGACTTCTCAATGCACTCCTACAAAGGGGTTCAGCTCACACTCCCAGGAAGGCAGTGGATTGGATCAATACTGTAACAGACAGAAGCTAGACCAATAGGGGAGGAGGAAAGGAGTAATCTTGTCCCTTCTCTTTCTCCTACTTCCTCTATTGGTCCAACCCACTGCCACAGGGCATTTCAAGAGCAGAAGTTACTGTAACACATATTGTGGTTAGACCCATGCGTGACATCATTTGCCCCGGTTTGCGCTCGGAGGCAGAATATCGGCAAGTATGCTATAGCATACCACCAATATTTCAGGTATATAAATTGGGACATCTGTATCAGGGTCCGCTTTTTTCCCTAAATAGCCATCTTAACTATACAGCTCCCTGACCTAGCCAGGACACATGAGAGGACCCCCAACTGGCCCATAGTCCCCACTACCCCGAATACTGTCCAAAAATAAGCACAAAAGTGGAGACCCTGGAAAGATATTCTATAACTCTGTCTACTGGATGCCTAAGTCCCAAAAGTTGGGGATTATGGGGTTATTGCCCTTTTTGTGCTTAGTTACAGTTATTCCCCAAGCATCGGTTTGATACATAATATTTAAAACTGTGCATTCCATTTCTAGGTTCTGAGAATGAATATATTTTATGTAAAAGTAATGAAAAACAAACTACCTGCTAAAATCACATGGATTTAAAATGTGCATTAAGGATCTTGGTTGCATTTATATATCTGTTTTATTTGTTTTGCTTATTTGGCTTTGTTATGTTTTCAAACAAGCAATTTACAAATCATTTTTAGAATCATATTTATATTGTAAATATGTAACAGATAAAATAATTATATGGAAAATAAATCAGCTCAATGTTCGGATCAGATCAGTCCCTGCAATTATTTTTTTACTCTTGTTTAATAAAATTAAAACCTACAAGGAAGACCTTTGTTCCTGAACTACAATTTTTATTGTATGCTTCAATAAAATCCAAATGATAACACGATTCCTAGGTGATTTTCTCTTTGTTTGTCCAGCACTATAATTATTGCTTAAATTGTTTTAATATGACTTAGACTATCCTGTCAGTTTGCTTAGTTTGAATGATTTTGAGCTTTCTGTTTCAAACACTGTGTGTTTACTTAGCGATATTGGACTTGCTAATGGTATGTGCATAAGACAGTGCTAAGTGGAGTAGCATCTGTTTACATCAGCTATAACAATTAATGCATGTTAATTTTTAATTACACTGGTTTAAAGGGAGCCAGAGTGTCTTTTTTGATCATACCACTGATGTGAGTGATACCAAAGAGGCACGTAAAATTAATTTTAACCGATAACAAAATGGTTATTAGACAAGGTACACATTCTGCTTAGGTCCAGATGACTATAGACCTTAATATCTGAATGTGGGATCAGCTGCCCTTAAAGAGAACATGAGACCCCCAGCTTTGGCGGTTGGAAATATCATACATCAGATCCATAACTAGGGCTCTTGGAGCTTGGGATAGCTTGGGATAGGGTCAGAAGTCCCTTCTCATAACTGGAGTCACATCTGGTTGCTGGGATGGGATGCTGCAATGTGCCTCTCAACTGGGACAGCTGCCCCTCTCGTCCTATGGAAGTTTCAACCTCATCAAACCTACAAACTGACCCGTGTTTGATTTGGGACCCAAATCCTGCCATGATGATTAATTGCAGTCATGCCATTCTGGGACACCAGCAGAAAATGAAGAATTAGTGCTCTGTGCATGTGCTAGCACCATTAATGAAGGTTTGCTCATAGGTGAGCATTTGATGACAAGCCACGTGTCATTTCCCCCCCGAATCCTGTCTGCGTGTAATAACATGTATATTAATCCAAATCAAATGCATAAAGTCAATCAGAGAATCTGAATTTAGCAAAATAAAAAATATCCAGGTAATCTCATTTTTAACTTTGGCGTTTTAACTAATTATTCCAATGATGTAGTTGACACACTAATAAAATATAGATTTTTCTATCCACTTGATTTTTTTTTCCTGTTAAATAACACCCATGGTATCCGTCTTCTATTATCTCCAAAATAATTATGGCTTGTTTTGATTAAACATATTGATTGTATTAATATTTGATGCGCGAGAAACCAGAAGAAACCATTTCAATAAAGCTTTGAAAAAGTCAGACAGAAATTATATTGGATGACCCGTTAGGAAAATGATTCACTACTGATGTAAACATCCATTATGTTGTTTTTTTTTCTTGTTATTTGTTCCAGGTTCTGTTTTTCTGTTCTGAATTCTTTAGGAAAACTGCCTTATCAATTTTGCCTGTCCCTACTGCAGAATTAATATAGAATTATGAAGAATTAATTATCTATTTACCATTAACAAAATATTACATGGCACATTAAGGCCAGCGGCCGCCAAATGACATAAGTGGAGCAGCAGATTGGGTGGGTTTGGAGTGTTGTTGACTAATGGATCACCAAGCAATTGTCCTGTACGTCACATGACCAGTTTTGGCCTGATCTCACGCCAAGACTGGCCATTGGGTGAACTGGGCTCATGATTTTAGTCCCCAATTTGTTCCTGCAGGCATTATTGTTCTATTTTTCCCCATAATATTCAGCTTTAAAGGATATCTGAAAACTCAACATTTGGCAAAACTTATCTATTTGAGAAGGAAATTAATTCACCCAGTTCTGATGACTCATTATTTCTTCTCGACTGGATCCATATGCTAAGCAAGTGATATCATACCAAGTTTTCTGTCCCAGCAAGTTGAATTCTGTCCTTTGTGGAGGGACTTTAGCTAATAGTCATACATGAGCAGCTTGGCAGATTTGAATGTACACTTGTAGAGTAGTTTTGCTGACCAATATTTTCAACAGGAGATTATATACGTACCTCCATTCAAACTGCTTCAAAATCCTATACATTTATAAGACGGAGGTCTAGGATGGGAAAACACAAGATCAATGGACTAGGACTGTCATAGTCCCCAGGCATGAATGCCAGCAAACAGACAATGGTCAAACTACTGCGGCTAAATCACACAATACACTCAATATAGCTTAATCCGTCTTTAAGTAAACTTTCTGTAAATAATCTTGTCAATGTTTCCATTAAGTATGCTTTCTCCCCAATGACAGAATCTTATACTTTTTAGTTCACATCTCTAGTCATGCATAGTCTGCTAAAAGACAGTAGGATTTTAATGTAATCTTCCTTAAGGGATGATGGGTAATGAAGAACTTTTTCTATGAAGTACCCTGACCCTTTAATGCATATCAGAGCTGGAAAATATTAATATAAGTAAATTCAAAACAAGAAATAATAATAATAATAATAATAATAATAATGATAATAATAGTACATATTTTCCATGGCCATTCAGTAATGGTTTTATCGCATGCGTGATAGTCTCTCTCCAACTGTATTTTCTGTTGATTAATTTAATATATTTAAATCACTTTGCCGTCCTTTTAAGACATATACATTTCTGATTTCTACAGTCAAATAAATGTATATCAGTCTGCAAGACCAGCCGTGGTATAATGTGTAAAGCTTAGTGTTTTATTTTCCCCATCACAATTTAATCACTAGTTTAGAGGTGAGATGATTTGGTTTTATTGTGTTAAATTACACTGTGTCATGTTCACACTCTGCAGATCCGTTCACAAAACACTTTGTGTCATAGCAATTCACTAAGGCATTTATAAACAGTTGTTGTTTTGTATTGTTCCATAGTAATTCAGATCTGACAAGGCTGTGGCTTGAAATGTTAGCAATTTTCAATGCTTCTTTCATGAATCGGGTACATTTTTCAAACAACTTGGAAATATTCTACCCAATTTAGTCTCTGTTGTTCCTAATGTATGGTTAGTAGACCTGTGCGTTCGGATTCACACGAATGTAAGTTTTAATGAAGTTATGCCAATTCCGTCAATTCGTACGAATCACCGAAAATGAGAAGGGATCCCCAACGAAACAAACGAGAATGAGAAAAGAGCTCCAAATTTTTGTTTCAATTTTGTTGGTTCTCTCAGTCTCACGCACGCTCTCTCTCACACTCTCTCTCACACTGTCCCTGAATGTATCTCTATATTCTCTGTCAAGTTCTTCTTTGTGTCTTCTTGCTGCGCATGCTTCACTTCTCCACTTGCATCTTCATTTTCTTCTGCCTTTTGTCTTCTTTTTTTCTGTCTTCTTTCTTCATCTGCTGCTCTTTGTGTCTTCTTCTCCATGGACATGGCTTTCTGGCGCAAAAGCACAGAGCCCTCTCACCCAAATGGAGGAACAAGAGGGAAGCTGTCTCATAACTCAGTTATTTAATGGAAGTGCACAGAGAGGACAGAATAATGCAGATAGAGAAAGAGAGATGCAGAAATGCTTCTCTTTCTCAGCAAATCTGTCTTCACTATTCATCTGTCATCATTATTCTAGCTTCCCAGCAAACTTCTGCAAAATGGCTGAGCAACCAGACACATCCTCTCCCCCAATTGGTGGAATGGGAGGGAGGGTGTGCCTGGAGGCTCTGCACTTTTGTGAAAGTCCACAAGGAGCACAAGGAACAGAAGACGAAGAAAGAAGACAGAAGAACGAAAAGATGCAAGAGAACAAATGGGGCTGCGCAGCAAGGCAAAAGGGACCTGGAAGAGGTCAACTGAGAAAGTAGGGAGACATTCAGAAGGAGTGTGAGATAGAGTGAATGAGAGTGTAAGAAAACATTAAAGAAAGCATGAGAGAGTGATAGTATGAGAGAGCATTACAGTGTGAGAGAGTGTGAAAGAGCATGAGGGAGTGAATTAGGGTGAGTCACAACGAATTTGATTTCCAAATGTAACAGGGCAAGAAAAAAAAATGTTGTACGAAAACTAATGGACCAAAAACATAACCAAAAAAGTCTAATGGTTAACCATTTATAATCTGCCTAATTAGCAATTTAAAAGCTCCTCTCAAAAAATGATTTCCTAAATTATTAATAAAAATGGATACTAAATATTTGTTTTCTCAGTTTTGGGAAAAAGATGCAGTATTATTAAATAACAATATTACCACTACTTTTTGATAACTTCCAAGGCCAATTGTATCTTTATGTTTACTAAATCTATTATTTTCTTTGGTTTCGGCAACCAATAAGGGCTTCCTAATTCTAGAATGGCCTTTTTGTTATATGGCCATATGTCTAATGGGAGCTACTAAGGCAAGCAACAACATTGACAAAATCTAGGCAGCTGTCAGGTGGTAATGACTTTTAGCCACAATGGACCAAAATCATTTGAACCGCTGACCTTCAGGCAAAAGCTAACTGACCTAAGTACTTGGAATCATAACCTTCAAACATATGTTCACCAAATGCACAATTGTTTAATCTTGCTATGTATACATATTATTTTTTTTTACAGTGGAAAACCTCGTACTTTACATCTGTGTTCTACAAGACGTCTACATAATAATCTAATATAAATTAGCCCATGAATATGAGAGAAACAACCATTTTATTCAATTTTTTTTTAGGCGATGTGTTGGCCTTGACATTATTCTTTTATAAATTACTGTAAAAATATTTTAATGCTGCAAAATATTAATGATGATATTTGTGATTATTATGAATTTAGTGTGTGTTACTATATAAATATGTGTAAACTTTGTTACAAAAAATAAAACATTGAATGTTTTATCAATAGGCAATGTACATGGCTATATATAACTGTTTTAGATACCTGTAAGTTCACAAAATACAGACAATGGACTTTTTGCAACAAAAAAACATATTTAGCCTTTTAGTACAACTTCCACTACTATGTTTATGTACCAGGCACAGCATTATTACTTTCTGATTAAGTAGTGCACTGTATCTCTGGTGACCTTTTGTTTATAGATATGGTATATTGGTGTTTTGTTAATTTTCTTTATACATGATTTTTTAAATACACTTTATTTGTATATGGAGCATGGTCACATTTATGATGGTAAATCAAATAAAGCCATAAAAAAGCAGAGGAATGGCTTGCTTTTATTTATTTATTTACCCCTGCATTTATTTAAATGAACTTGCAGGTGTTTATTAATCTTATTAAAAACAATGTGTCAACTAAGTATGCTTTTACGGTGTGAGTTATCACTCCATTGGTGTGTTTACGCTTAAGGTTTTGTATGAATACACAAGAAAATACTTTTGTAAAATTTCACTAAATATTTAACAAATGGGAAAATTTTAAACAAGGTATTTTGATCAATTCTTTGCTTATCGATGAGTCGTTCCAATACTTCCAATATATTCCCAGGCTACTTATTATTTGACAAGAATTTGTATGCCTATGATATAGCCAAGGAATATATATCTATACTTGGGAACTCTCTGGGTTTGACTCAGAGTTTGACCCTGCTTCCCAGGGTTACTGGGTCAATTTCTTTATTTTCGGGGGTTCCTGGGGCTGGCTCCACCCCTTTATGAAGTCACTTCCCCAGAAGAGGAAGTGCTCCAAGAAGCCCGTCATGGGAAGTTTCCATGTTTGTATATAAAGCAATGGTGGTAGGAAGTAGACCCTGCATATTTTGGGTTGTGGATCCAGTCCGTGATAGTTTGTTGATGGTGAATGTAGGATACATTGGCGTGATTTTTAATCTCATGCACGTGATAGACACGATGCCTAAAATCACATCCGCAAACCTGGGAAATGATCAGTCTCCAAGTGAAAGATTGTTTCTTCGCCCTTTGAGTTCTGGGTTGGGGGAAGTGGCATCTGTCTTGATTTTCTGCGTACTTCCCAGTCTAACCAGGGCTAGGCGTGCTTAGTGGCCACTTATCACGAAGCCTATAAAGAGTAGGCGAGGAGGAGTTCCTAGCAGCCAACCTCAGATAATCTGGAGATTATTCAAACTTGAAAAAATAATTTTGAGTTAATAAATTATGCTGTGTGATGGGTTGAACTTGAGCCGTTGTCCCCCGGTTCTGTGCATTATGACCCAAGAGACCCCCAAAAGCAGCTCTCAAGTCTCTAAACAATGTGATGGGTGGGATTTTCAAACCAGTATTGCAATTTTTGAGACTAAAGTTGGTCCAGCTCATTTTAGAAAGGGAAACAAGGGCATCCCGCCTTTCATACAGAGGTATAATATACCTGTAGGCAAGCACTATAACCCATTTAACCATTTCCCATCCTTATGAAGAAGCCAAGCAGAAAACACTGATTATGTGACTCCGGCCATTAACACCATATGGATTAGATAGTGCTGTTTCCTTTAATTGGTTTATGTAACATATGTTATTATTTGTCAGCAGGTCTAGGCACATAAATTAACCCCTTAGGCACAATGGGCGGTCCCTAAACCCATTGAAAATAATGCATTTTGAGCCCGTACATGTACGGGCTTTGTCATTAAGGGGTTAATTATGCCGTTTCCATTATTTATTTCAGGA
This sequence comes from Spea bombifrons, assembly GCF_027358695.1. Classification (NCBI taxonomy): domain Eukaryota; kingdom Metazoa; phylum Chordata; class Amphibia; order Anura; family Pelobatidae; genus Spea; species Spea bombifrons. The sequence goes on along the minus strand of NC_071093.1, from coordinate 7,760,898 downwards.
GTGTTTTCAATACAGACTAACTTGATGTAAGTAACACTTCATGATCTATGGAGAAGTCAGACACTAACGTACAGGCAGTAAGATAAGTATTACGAGACACTTCACATTATACAATGTTACCTATTGGTGATCACAACCAGAATTTTAGGTGCTTAGATGTGATGTAAGGATTATTTTTTAAAAAAAATTGAGCAGGTAGTAGATGCGTGGAACAGCCTCCCAGTAGTATAGGTTAATCCAGTAAGGAAATTTGCATCAGAAAGATATGGTCAGACTAGACAAGCCAAATGTTTCACAGCTAGAAATACATCCACAGGCCACGGATTTTTTTTCCCTTGCATAAAAAACATTTTTAGTAGATATTGTATGATAATTTGCGTAATTTGCATAATCTCAATAAAAAGACTGGAATGTGACATCAAAAACCACACGCTACTTTTATTTAAAAACATGTTCCTTTTTAATTAGTATTTGATTAATTTCTACATCATGTCCAATGCCAGTTTCCATCAAGAAATTTAACATATGCTTAAAATATTTTGTTAAAAGACAAAGTTATATAGGAACACGAGGATCTCTTCTTTATCTAGATTCATTATATCTTATGGACCTAATTACCTTTTCCAAATAATATCAGTACGATGGAATGCTGATAAGGAGGCAAAGGACTCTTGATGATTTTATTGATCATGACTGATGGATGACATCAACATTTCATAGAGAAGAATCATGGTTTTGTTGCATCAGGAAAATTAAATAGGGAGAGTTATTTTGTTTCCCAGCGATGGTGGCAGTTAGAATATTTCACCTGTAATGAGATGTGTGCGTTATGTGGCATAGTGAATCACTGCTGAGCCATTAAATATATGTAAATGAAGAGAAACACGGGAGATCTTGGCATAATAACGTGCAGAACAGAAAAATGGATCCTGGAAAGTGATTAATTTATTTGATGATGCCTCAAGTGAGGAATTTTCGGTCACAAATGAAGTGACAGAATGACAAATTACCATTTTAAAGAATTTACTGGGCATTATTACCGAACAATTGTCAGGTAGTTTATGGAGACTAAGAAGATGGTATAAATATAGATCTTTTTCCCCCTTTTTTTTTTCCAGATGAATTATTAATCACCTTTTTTTTTTTTTTTTTTTTGACCGATGGTTGACTGTTTGATTGGAAATAATGTGTTCAACAATTTTAACAAAATCCTGATATGATCTATATCGAGGATCTTTACAATTAAAGTCTCGGTGGAATGTTATACGAGGTGTACAGTCGATTGCAATATTAATGTGACAGAAAAAGAATGATTTTTTTTTCCCGAGCACTTCAAAAGATTTCTTAGATACACTTCTCCCGCTGTGATGCTGCTGTAATGTTTATTGTTTATTTTAATTTGAAAGATGACATTCAAACACTTACCATGAAATGAAATGGTTCATTAATAGTTAATGGAAGCAGAATTCCAGCTATTAAAGCGCCTTTTTTTCACAATTTAAACTGACATTTTTGGTCAACTAGTGTTGCAAATATTCCGACTGTTATTTCATTTCTGGTTAATCATGTATTTTACTGCTATGTTTCTTGACAAATGCAAAAAGACATAAAATAACGTCATTTATGTATGTTTGTGTGCAGGGCTGGTCTGGTGATGACGGGGCAGGCTTGGCACTTTAAGGCCAGGGACCACCTGATGACATAAGCACGGCTGGATATGTTTTTACTCACTCAGGTAAGTGTGTGGCTTTGTTGGCTAGTGGTCCGCTGGCTAACCGGCCCACCAGGCACTTGCCCTGTGACTATATTTATTGTGCATAGATTGGACAGGTTTGGACTTGGGTAGGTTGCCAAGTTGCCCTGTGCTGCCAGTCCAGGAAGGAATCCTTAAGATCCCTGAGCTAAGGGTGGCATTACCTGCGTGGCATACGTGGGAACTTCTTCACTCTGGCTACCAGGAGCCTTCCCTTGCAGGACGCGGCCAGGACGGCCCACCGACATGATGTTGGGGGCGTTCCTGCTGACATCAAGGGCATTCCCGCTGATGTCAGCGGGAAACACCCCTATTTAAAGGGCAAATGGGCGGGAAACTGGGCGTGTCAAGACCTCACTCCCGCGACCCGGAGTATTCGGTTGTTGACCCGGAGAACCCGGATGTATGCTGCCTGGTCCTGTGTGTTTAGTCTGGAGGAGGTTTTCCAGAGACTGGCTTAGCTGGGTCTGACAGGGCAGTTTAAGTTATAGCCAGAGTGGGCTCCAGTTTGGGAGCTAGGCTTTATTTTTATTATTTTTGTATTATTTTTGTTTTTGAGGTTTTTCCTGTGCACCTATAACTACAAGTCTCATTTTGTCAGGAAATTGGTGTTCCTGAGCCTTATCGCCCAAGAAGGCTGTGCTTAAGATCCCGAGAAGAGACAGAGAGAGTGACAGAGAGAGAACGATTGGCAGGTAAATAGTCAGACTACATGGGTCAAATGGTTCTTATCTGCTGTCTATGTTTCTGTAAGAGAGACAGAGAGAACGTCCATAACTTCATATACATCACAGAAAAAATATTGTTAATTATTCATTAATAATAATACTGATTTTAAATGTCTTGTGGGACAATTTTTTCCAGTAAGATGGTTTGTTTATTTATAAGAAAAATGGATATAGTCATATTAGCCCAAGAGAACAGGAAGGTTTAGGTCTAAATCGAGACCTAAGTCGATATAAATATATGTAAGCTTTTGGGGCCTCAGTAGTCTCCTCTTCAAATGGACTCTTTGAGGTCTCTTCCTCAGATTTTACCAGAGATCCAGAAAGTTTATGTAGCTTAGTTTAGATGATAAACCCCTGTATGTGACTAATTGCACTGAACATTTATTTAATATTATGTGCTTTAACAGCTAATGCACCGGCGTAGATCAAATATGATGAATTGTCTAATATACCAAACCTAGGAGAGTGTCTTAAAAATGTAGAAATGCATGTTGTTAAATTTAGCAACCGGAAATTATAGAATGAAACATGTGACCATATGTTAGACGCATAAAAACATCTCAGGCATCGGCAAAAGCAATTCATTTTTTTTCTCTCGTCCCTACGCATTTAAAGCGAGTTGTCCATGGCAGTAAGGTTGGTGCCCTTAGGGAACGTTTTACTGTAGCACATCAATCTACAATATTTTATCTACACTCCTATTTTAAAAAATTCATGGTACGTGGCTTATAACACACTTTATTTTTTTGTAGGCCTTAATTTCAGTAATTTGAACATTTATTAATTTCATGGCTGGGTTGCTATGATTGCCTGCTCTTAATCTCCTCTTCAGGAAAGGTTCATTTCTCTCCTGGAGGACAATGTTACTTTCTACTGATAACCGAAGTCATTGTCCAGCCGTTTGTCCTACCAAACTTTAGATTGTTTTTTTTTTGTGTGTATTATATTTTTTATATTTGAGTTATTATTTTTTAATGTTAATATGCAAAGGTATTGTAAAATTGTTGATCCGTTGGTGCATGTGAGCCACGGACATGCTAATACAAGCCACTAAATGACGTCCGTGTAGCCGCCGGCGGTAAGCGTGTAGCCCAGTTGTACGCGTATCTATCAGTATGTGACATATGGCTGTTGTTGCCCTAGGCAACGTCCCCCAACTTGGCGCGGGGCCATACTAAGTACCCTATATTGGATAATCCTCCTATAAATGTTATAGAGATATATGCCTTCACCATCAGCAAAGCAGGGCAGCGGCATTTGAGGGGAAATCGGCATTAGCCATTCCATGCTCTGTAATCTCCCTTATCCTTAACACACTTAGAAAAGTGGTAAACATACCTGGGAACTTCTCCAGCTACCCGGAGCCTTCCCTTGCGGGACGCGGCCAGGACTACGTTCCCGCTGACGTCGGGGGAGTTCCAGCTGACGTCGGAGGTGTTCCCTCTGAGGCAGCGGGACACCCCCTCATTTAAAGGAAGAAATGGGCGGGGAGCAGGGTGTGTCAAGACCCGGCTCCCGCGACCCGGAGGATTCGAGTCTTGACTCGGAGAGCCGGAGGAGCAGCGCTCACCCGACAATCTCCAGGTCAAACCCGGAGAGTTCCCAGGTATGATGAGAATTCTATAGGAAGTGGTTAAATTGACTGCTGGGCAAAAGGTGCAGCAATCCAGGGCCAAACATTCTCTAGGGGCACACAGCAGATGACCCCTTACATTACAGTTATTTATGTAGCGCCAGCCGATTCCGTATCGCTTTAAAATCAATCAGTAAAATACATTTAAAATTACATACAGTAACAAACTGGTACAAAGGGAGAAGAGGGCGCTGCTCTTGTGAGCTTACAATCTAGTCGATAGTCTTATGAAATAACATTGAAGGAGGGAGGTGGAAAAAAATATGCAATGGTGAAGACAAGGGTCCTGAAGTTGTTGGGGTGATCCTGGTTTGGAGGATCTCTGGGGGCTTACAAGCAAATAACTCTCCATTATTATACCAGAGGATTTCCCAGGGATGGTTCCCCAGAGCTATCCTGCTAGGAGCCTGGATGGGATGGAGCGGTGTTATGATGGTAAGGCTAGCGGCGCATGGGTAAGGGGAACGAGCCAAATCCCACCCTGCCAAGCAGAAACCAAAGGCTGCCCAGTGGTCCAGTAATCAGATCTGATGCACGTGCCTCAGGTACTTACTCCATGTCTTTCATAACCTCACGTACTCCGTGTTCTTGTTTATGTGACATACAGATGTGCTGTAACAGCAATTTTTTCCCCCTACAAGTAACAATTTTAATAGGCACGGTATATGCCACTGATAATTGCACATACATTTTATGCAGGCTACCTAAACACGGTTTAATAAAATACACAATATTAAGAAAAAATAAAAACGTACTTTTTCTACATACATGTTATAGGTAAGGCTCATACATATACATGTGCAGAAAGGGCTCACTAATGAGTTATGGAAATATTTTCTTTGAAAAGATATATATTATTATGGAATTCTTTTAGGATATGAGCAAATAATTTGTATGTGTTCCAGAGGCCTATTCAAGCTGCTTTTTCAAACAAAATCATTTATTTCTTCTGTGTTGTCATTTTATATTTGAAATTAGGTATATAATTTACTAGAACTCTCATTCATATTCAATTATTCATGTGACAACTGAACTGTACAGAAACTTGAGAGAATTATTAATCAAAACAGAATTGTATTTGATGTGCTTTCTACATAAGAAAGATTTGTACCAGCTTCGACCAAACTGTTCATTTCATGGATTCAGTTCCATTGTCTTTTATCCTCCGAAGCAACTGTATAAAGAAAGGGGGTAATGGCCTAAGTACATGTACAACATGAGGCACAGAAATAAATTAGGCATTAAAATATCACAACTCAAAATCTAAATTCAATCCCATTTTCAACACTAGTGAGCTATACATAAATGTATACGCAATGAAATGCACTCAACAAGCTATTAAAATATTTAGGAACAGAGAAATGTGTTACGGTTGATTCGGAGGTTTATTCACTAAACTGTGAGTTTATCTCACTGACTTAACAACGCATTGTAACTACGCTATGTCATTCACACTTTTGAAAAATATTTCTTACTTCTCTAAGCTTTTGGGTCTATTCACTAAGAAGATGAGCCGCTTGTCCAGTTTACTTGACTGACCTGACTTGACTGGGAACACAAATAGAGAAAGAAAATAAGGGTCGAAAATAAATCCAAAAAAAATGGGGGGACATGGATGCCCTAGCGTGTAGCATGACATATCAAAAATAAGTCTAAAAACCAAACATACCAACTCCCCCACCTCTCAATTGCCCAGGTAGGTTGGGGTGAGGTCCATAGAAGCACCCTTTGTATTCCAGGAGGGTGGACTATGAAAATCCCTCTCCGCAGCTTTCTCACTCGAAGGGTCCAAACCTGAGTGGACAGAATTATCTTACCTTTTCAGAGCCCATCCAGCGATGACTCGTGCCCACCTTGAGTACTCATCTTCCATTCAGGGGAAGGGGACACTGAAAGATAAAATACAAATAGAAGGCAGTAAAAAAAACAAACAAAAAAAATTAAAATGAATCAATTCTGCTCTCTATGTCAGTAGATTGTAAAATTGCTACTGGTTGGTCAGGAGTGTTTATATGCATAGTCTATTCAAGTCAATAGAGCAAATTAAAGGGGATGCAAGATGAAATTTCTTCAACTTGCATCAACTCGACACTCCTGCGTATGAGGTGAGGGTATTTTTCACAAATACAATTGAGAGCTGGCTTTAGCCAGTTGTAAGTTCATCTTTTGTCTAATCTGTGTGAATTTCCACTTAAAAACTCGTATGCACTCGCAGTTTAGTGAATAAACCCTGTTATACACACATCCAGTGAAATCCTAGGGTTGGTCTCCACGATCTCTCCTCCTTCCTGCTCCATACAGGGGGTTGAAGGCAGGGCTGGACTGTTGATCACAAGGTGGCCCTGGTACTTGTTTATGTTTTTATGCTCATGTAGCATGCTGCCTGGCATGTCCAGCGGCTAATATAGGACCCAATCTGCTGCGGGAGTGACCGATCGGGTGAGTATGGGGCACCAATGGCCGATGGCCCACTGAGCATTTGCTGATATGATAGAGGAAGGTAGTGAGAGCCAAGAAAAAATATGGATGGAGTCAGACACAACTCCCTCTACCTTGAGATAAAAGACCTTGAATTCTGGACTCTTATGTCTAGAGGTGAAGGGCATGAGCCGAGCTTGGGCCTAACTCCTGGCAGATCAAAATTCTCATGAGAACGGCAGCTTGTACTCCTACGAAATTTGTTTTTTGTCTCTTCAGGCATCTAAGTGTTGAACTCACCCAGCAAGAACCCATCCAGCTATAATTATCGTTATGCTGCCCATACCTGACAGCATATTAATTACACCTGAAATATTTCAGGTAGAATAACACTACCTATATATATATATATATATATATATATGATAACAAAACTATTAGCACTATTTAAACATGCTCTATAGAGTGCCCACCTCTCATAATCACAATGATAGATGAACTTTACATCAGTAAAATAAAAGGTTTCATCCCATTTATTTCACCGTTTAGTGAATAAACCGATCTGATGCAAAAACAAAAAAAAACATAGTCAAATCATAGCACCTTTGCACAGAGTGGTGGATATATTGATCTTCCTCTCAGGGGAAGTCAGCTGTTAACATAGCAAAGAATGAATTTCAAAGGTTTGCGGCTGATATCCAGCTATAATAGAAGTCCAAATGATTCCCTGAATCTGCAATCAAATTCTGTGTTTCTATGTAAACACTGAAACCAATATCAGAAATGTATCATAGGGAGATAGTATTAGATTAAATTTATATATTCCCCCTGGGGCTCAGGTCTTCTAAGGTCAAAGTTGGGATGTATTTGAGAAGGGAAATTTCCGCGAATCTGTCTTATATCTATGTATTCTGGATACATGAAAGCCTGCGGTTCCCAAGGACCTCTTACCTTTTACAATACTTCCAATTCTGCTTAGTGCTGGTGTTTAAGGAGGCAAGCAGACAACATTTTTAGTGTAATGATAATTCATGTATTCTCTCTTTCTTCCATCAGATAAACTCGGCTTGCGTTATCCCAGGAGACCACTTTGTGTGCGTTATAATAAAAACAATACATAAACCAGAAGTTAGCAGTATTTTTTCAGTTTAGCCGTACAGATATTAATGGTATATATGACAGTGGGCCACATTATTAACAATTTATCTTTATGTATTCCCTACTGTCAGAGCTAATACAGTCTAATCATGATTGACAGGGTGAATGGAGCAAGGAACAGTTTACATCAGTTTATGGGGATGAGTGTGGAACAGCCGCCTCTATTTTTTTTATCATTCTTTTTAAATTCCCTTCTTGTAAAAATTGGAAATATACTTTTTTTTTACTTTAATTTGCAACTGATTAATATATTTTTTTATTCTACTATGAAATAATTCAGTCTATTTGAGATGATGAGCCTGGAAGGGGGGTAAAATCAATCATGTATTTTGTTGTCACTTGAAATACTTATTTCTTGTAATGCCTTGACCCATATCTACAACCATTCTGTCACGGCACAGCGTACAGAGGAGACTCCGTAGTCAGGTAGGACTGCAGGGATGGTCCAGAGAGCCGAGGTCAGGATACCGGAGAGCAGGAAAAACGAGGAGCAAGCCGAGGTCAGGATACCGGAGAGCAGGATAAACGAGGAGCAAGCCGAGGTCAGGATACCAGAGATCAGAATAGTCAAAACCAAGCCGAGGTCAAATACAGGAATCAAGCAGAGGAACGCTATCTGGGTGCTAGCACAGGGCATAGACGACCATCAGAAGGCAAGGTCTTAGTGTTCTGAAGTCTCTTAAGTAGGCACAGGAAGTTAGGCACTAATTGGAGATCTCCCGCCAAAATTTCAAAGTGCCGTTACGTCACTTCCTGCGCGGCCATCTTGTGGTTGGCGATTGCGTAATCGTCCTATATAAGCAGGTGCAGTTTCCTCGGCCGCCACTAGGTGGCGTGAAGAAGAACGCGTCCGGACACCAGAGCTGGACCTGTGAAGCTGCTGGGAACGCGACGTGGAAGAGGTAAGTTCCCCTTCCATCTGCAGCGGCTGTCTCTGCTGCGCAGAAGCGGGGGGTCTCCCCCTTCTCCGCGGCGGCTGCGCCTGCCCTGCAGAAGCGGGGGGTCTCCCCCTTCTCCGCGGCGGCTGCGCCTGCCCTGCAGAAGCGGGGGGTCTCCCCCTTCTCCGCGGCGGCCGCGTCTGCTGTGCAGAAGTGGGGGGTCTCCCCCTTCTGCGCGGGGACCGAGGTTGCCGTGCGGGAGCAGGGGGTCTTCCCCTACCTCGCGGCGGCTGCTGCTGCCGTTCAGAAGCGGGGGGTCTCCCTCTTCTTCGCGGCAGCTGCGGCTGCCGGACCGAAGCGGGGGGTCTCCCCCTGCCTCGCGGCGGTTGCTGTTGCCGGCCGGGGGACCCAGCGGGTCTCCCTGCCGGTGGTGTGACAGTACCCCTCCTTAAAGGGGCGACCTCAGGGCGACCCCTGCCCGAACCACGCTGCCTCTTAGCATGGAATGCACGCACGAGATGAGGGGCGTGGAAGCGAGCTTCAGGAACCCAGGAACGATCCTCTGGGCCATGTCCTCTCCAATGAACAAGATACTGAAGACTCCCTTGTTGTCTGCGACAGTCCAGGATGGCTTGAGGAATACGCCCTGAAGTCCCCGCGACAGGGGGTCTAGTAGAAAAACGGTTGCAGACCAGTGGCTTCAATAGGGAGACATGAAAGACTCGAGGGATACGGAGTGTCCTAGGCAGAGAAAGTTCGTAGGCAACAGGATTCACCCGACGGACGATCGAAAAGGGACCGATGAAACGCGGTGCCAGCTTCATGCTGGGCACGCGGAGTCGCAGGTATCTCGTAGACAACCAAACGCGGTCCCCCGGAGAATACGCAGGAGTACCGGAACGTCTCTTGTTGGCTTGGAGTTCCTGTCGTCTACCAGCCAGTTCCAGAGTTCTCTGCACCGAAGCCCAGGTGGACTGTATATTAGTCAGTCGTTCCTCCAAAGCAGGATCAGTAGAATTCGGAAAGGCTCCAGGGAAGGGTTGCGGATGAAGACCGTAGACACAATAGAAGGCGGACTCTCCCGTAGACTCTTGTACCGCATTGTTCCGAGCAAACTCCGCCAAAGGAAGCAGGTCAACCCAATCATCCTGATGTTGGTTGATGAAAATGCGCAGATATTGTTCAAGGTGCTGGTTAGCCCTCTCTGCAGCGCCGTTAGACTGTGGGTGATAGGCCGATGAAAACGCTAGTGTAACACCCAATGCCCTCGTGAACTCGCGCCAAAAACGTGCAATAAATTGGGTACCGCGGTCGGAGACGATCTCGGTGGGTACTCCATGAAGACGGACTATCTCCCGCAAGAATATGTCCGCCAATACTGATGCCGTGGGAAGTTTCCTCAAAGGTATCATGTGCGCCATCTTTGAAAAACGATCAATGATCATCAGAATCACGGTATGCCCCTTAGAGTTGGGCAAGTCCACTATAAAGTCCATGGCAAGGTGAGTCCAAGGCCTTGAAGGACGGGGCAATGGGTGAAGCAACCCGGCAGGGTGTCTCCTGGAGGACTTATTGGCGGCGCACTTGAGACAGGAGCGGACAAACAGGGCAGTATCCTTAGTCCATTCTGGCCACCAAAATGTCCTCGAAACAAGGTCCTTGGTACGTGCTAGCCCAGGGTGGCCGGCGGTTCTGGACCCATGGGACAGGCGAAGCACGCGGGTACGGAGGTGCGCGGGAACAAACAGTCTCCCAGCTGGCAAGGAGGCTGGAGCTCGGGCTTGAAAACCAGCGATCCGGTCAAGCAAGGGAGTTCGGCAACAAGTATGTAGAGCCGCCAGGACCTTGGTAGCAGGTATGATGGGTTCGGGCGCACGACCCTCCTCCTCGGGGGACACATGCATACGGGAGAGAGCGTCCGCCTTGACGTTCTTGGAGCCTGGACGATAGGTCAGGACAAACGAGAAGCGGGAAAGAAACAAGGCCCATCTGGCCTGCCGGGGATTCAGGCACTTGGCAGTCTCTATATACTGAAGATTCTTATGATCTGTCAGAATCAGCGTGGGAATAGGAACACCCTCCAGAAGATGACGCCACTCTTCCAGCGCGAGGATGACAGCCAGAAGTTCCTTGTTTCCCACATCATAGTTCCTCTCCGCCGGGGAGAATCTCCTGGAGAAGTACCCGCAAGGATGGAGAGGACCACTATAGGAAGCCCTCTGTGAAAGCACAGCCCCGACTCCAGACTCAGATGCATCGACCTCCAAAACAAACGGTAACCGAGGATCAGGATGACGTAACACAGGCGCGGTGGTAAACTTGGTCTTGAGTCGGGAAAAAGCGGAAATGGCTTCGGGAGACCACTCCAGGGTATTGGCCCCTTTCTTAGTAAGGGCCGTCAGGGGAGCAGCGACCTTGGAGTAGTCACGGATGAAACGTCTATAATAATTAGCAAACCCCAAAAAACGCTGTAGGGGTTTGAGACCCAGTGGTTGAGGCCAGTCTCTGATGGCCTGCACCTTGGATGGGTCCATCTCAAAGCCTGAGGGCGTAATAACGTATCCAAGAAATATCACCCTCTGGATCTCAAATTCGCACTTCTCGAGTTTAGCGTATAGTCCATGGAGCCGTAGTCGGGACAAAACGCGCTTAACATGGGTGCGGTGTGACTGCAAATCGGAAGAGTATATCAGAATGTCGTCGAGGTACACCACCACAAACTGTTGAAGGAAGTCTCGAAGGCAGTCATTAATGAACTCCTGGAAGACCGCCGGGGCGTTGCATAGCCCAAATGGCATAACGGTATATTCATAGTGTCCTGAACGAGTATTGAAGGCGGTCTTCCATTCATCGTCAGCACGGATTCGGACAAGATTGTACGCTCCCCGGAGATCCAGCTTGGTGTAGATAGTAGCCCCACGTAGCCTGTCGAAAAGTTCGGAAATCAGTGGAATAGGGTAAGTGTTACGCCTGGTAATCTTGTTCAGGCCCCGATAATCGATGCATGGACGAAGCTCCCCATTCTTCTTTTTCACGAAGAAGAACCCTGCGCCAGCGGGTGATACAGACCGGCGGATAAATCCTCGGCGAAGATTCTCCTCTATGTACGATTCCATAGCTTGGGTCTCCGGAATGGAGAGTGGGTAAACCCGCCCCCGGGGTGGCATGGTCCCCGGAAGCAAGTCAATCGGGCAATCATACGGTCTGTGTGGTGGTAGTTTCTCAGCCTCTTTCTTATCAAATACGTCCGCGAAGTCCTGGTACTGTTTCGGCAGGGAAGAGGCCTCCCTCGAAGAGGCTGTAACCGTGGCAAGCTTTAGAGGAGTGAGGCAATGTGCCTTACAGGACGCACTCCAGGACGTGATCTGAGTCGTAGTCCAATCAATAACAGGATTATGTACCTGTAGCCACGGAAATCCCAATATAATGGGAATGGAGGGCGAGCGGATGACGAGTAGTTGTAAACGTTCCTTGTGTACAATCCCGACGGCAAGGTTGAGTGGAGCTGTAGAACGAGAAATCTGATCAGGACGAAGCGGTCTACCATCAATAGCTTCAATAGCTAACGGTACGGGCAGGGATAGGGTGGGAATGCGTTGCTGCTCACAAAACACAGAATCAATAAAGTTGCCGGCAGCGCCGGAATCCAGGAAAGCCTCAGTGTCAATGAATCCAGAATCCCAGACTAAATGAACCGGAACAGTCATTCGGGTGGTGAACAGGTTAGGGGAATAGTTCACCACACCTATGGTAGGTTCCCCTGGCCTACCTAGGTGCGGGCGTTTCCCGGCCTGCTAGGACAGTGTCCGATAAAGTGACCCGAGAGTCCACAGTAAAAGCATAATCCCTCCCGTCTCCGTCTGTTCCTCTCTCGATCAGAGAGTCGAGTGGCTCCCAACTGCATGGGTTCCTCAGATGGTTCGTTCGAGGGGTCGGCAGAAGAAAACTGTGGTAAGAAGCGTGTAGTAGATCTCTCACCCTTGTCACGTAACTTCAAACTCTCCCGTTGTGCTTGCCTTTGGCGGAGACGCAGATCAATTTGGGAAATATACGAAATCACGGAGTCTAGTTCTGTGGGCAAATCTCTGGCAGCAGTCTCGTCTTTGAGGGTCTCAGAAAGTCCATTCAGAAAGGCAGCCACTAATGCCTCATTAGTCCAGTTCACCTCTCCCATCAGGGTCCGGAACTCTATAGCGTATTCCAGAAGTGGACGGGAACCCTGACGGATGGTAAAGAGCGAATTAGAAGCAGTGGCCCTTCTACCCGGAGTATCAAATGCGGCACGTAGACTGGAAACAAATTCAGCATAGGAGCGCACTGTAGAGACGTTTCTCTCCCAAAGCGGTGAAGCCCATGCCAAGGCTTTATCCGTAAGGAGTGAAATGACGTATCCCACCTTGGCACGTTCAGTGGGAAAGGCATAAGGAGACAGTTCAAAGTGTATCTCACACTGGTTCAAAAAACCTCGACAGGTTGCTGGATCCCCATTGTAGCGTTGGGGTGGAGGCAGGTGAGCAGGAACCGTGGCCACTGGTAACGGCGGTGGAGTAGGAGCCGCCACAGGTTGAGGTGCTTGCTGCGAAGGATCAGTACGCTGAAGCAAGGTCTGAAGAGCTTGAGCAAATTGATCCAGACGATGATCCATCTCGTCAAGTCGAGCCTCAGTGGACCCTTGTCCTACCGAAGCGGGTCTCATGATGGCCTTCTGATTCTGTCACGGCACAGCGTACAGAGGAGACTCCGTAGTCAGGTAGGACTGCAGGGATGGTCCAGAGAGCCGAGGTCAGGATACCGGAGAGCAGGAAAAACGAGGAGCAAGCCGAGGTCAGGATACCGGAGAGCAGGATAAACGAGGAGCAAGCCGAGGTCAGGATACCAGAGATCAGAATAGTCAAAACCAAGCCGAGGTCAAATACAGGAATCAAGCAGAGGAACGCTATCTGGGTGCTAGCACAGGGCATAGACGACCATCAGAAGGCAAGGTCTTAGTGTTCTGAAGTCTCTTAAGTAGGCACAGGAAGTTAGGCACTAATTGGAGATCTCCCGCCAAAATTTCAAAGTGCCGTTACGTCACTTCCTGCGCGGCCATCTTGTGGTTGGCGATTGCGTAATCGTCCTATATAAGCAGGTGCAGTTTCCTCGGCCGCCACTAGGTGGCGTGAAGAAGAACGCGTCCGGACACCAGAGCTGGACCTGTGAAGCTGCTGGGAACGCGACGTGGAAGAGGTAAGTTCCCCTTCCATCTGCAGCGGCTGTCTCTGCTGCGCAGAAGCGGGGGGTCTCCCCCTTCTCCGCGGCGGCTGCGCCTGCCCTGCAGAAGCGGGGGGTCTCCCCCTTCTCCGCGGCGGCTGCGCCTGCCCTGCAGAAGCGGGGGGTCTCCCCCTTCTCCGCGGCGGCCGCGTCTGCTGTGCAGAAGTGGGGGGTCTCCCCCTTCTGCGCGGGGACCGAGGTTGCCGTGCGGGAGCAGGGGGTCTTCCCCTACCTCGCGGCGGCTGCTGCTGCCGTTCAGAAGCGGGGGGTCTCCCTCTTCTTCGCGGCAGCTGCGGCTGCCGGACCGAAGCGGGGGGTCTCCCCCTGCCTCGCGGCGGTTGCTGTTGCCGGCCGGGGGACCCAGCGGGTCTCCCTGCCGGTGGTGTGACACATTCCCACAAAAGCCCTCTTCAACTATGAGAAATGTTGGTATGCTATTATGGCAAAACACACTAAATGTGTGAAACCAGACATTCTTAAGCAGGTGACACCAAGTCCAAAACTGTTATTTCTAAAGTGTGTCAGAAGGAGTGATGATGCTGATCTCATGAAAGGATTGCATTGTTCTAAACAGTAGGGTTCAAAATCAAAACATTAAGCAACCTCAATAAAAGAACAGCCCCAGAGGTAAGGCAGTAGATATAGGGACAACATGACTGAGGTGACACCAGGCAGACCTCCCTGTGTCTGGGGAGATCTTGCTAATAGGCAGCAGGGGGCCAGATTGTGGTGGGTGGGTGGCTCTTGGGGACATCAGAGGAGATATGAAGGAACCCCCTCAGGAAACTGCCCTAGTGTGTTGTTGGCTGCATGTGATAACGTGCTGCCCCCCCCTTTTCTTGGGTTATGTTTAGTATGCCTGTGGTGGATGGTAATGCTGGCATGGTGCAACGATTAACCACCCATGGAGGTGGTTTGACTTGTACTGCATAAGCCTGATGATGTTACGGTAACATTGGTATTCTTGGTAATGCAATGTGCTGGCTCGGCTGCCAACTCATGCTAATAAGGTTTGAAATATTTTAGTATGTTTACGCTGATTTGCATATCATTTACATACAGTTGTGTTTACAGTTTGTTTACATTTAGTCCACATGGATGCCCTAGCATGGATGCCACAAAATTACCCATAGTTGACTATAATAATAATAAAAAACCCCCAGAAAACTTTAAGTTATTGTGTCGTCTCTTCATTTAAGGTGGTGGGCAGAAAGGGGTGCCGACATTGGCTCTACCTCAGTTATGATTCAAGTGCATTTCATGTAACCTTTAGAATTCTATTCTAATACAAATCTACTCTGCAACTTACATTTTAATTTTAATAGCGTAACAAAATAAACACATTACACGTTAAAGATTATTTCATTCTAAAAACTACATTTCAGGAAAACACATTTTACAAATAAGATACTTGTGACTCAATTTTACACTGTTCAATTTTTCTTTCCCGCACCTTTAATGGTTAATTGTTAAAAGGGATCCGATCCCTTTCCAAGGACTTTTATTCCGTGCGCTTTTAGCCCGTTGACCTCGTACGGCGTGCAGTTAGAGTACAGAAAAGGTCTGAAGTTGAGAGACTAGCGCCGAGCGTATAATAGACCTAATTGTCTGAATTCTACGAGTTAGAGTTATTGGCACCTGCCATTATCCTATCCGGTCGGCTGTCACATTGCACAACAAGCTAGTATGCGCTAATTGCAATGGCCTTTTCATCAAGGAAGATCATACACAGTAGCACGGTAGATGAGCCGGGCTACTTGAGTATGATTGGACTGTCAAATTGTTATGATTTCTTCAAGTTTACAGCATTTAGTAGCTAGCCTTTGAACCTCTCTTTGTACCTGAATAATATAACCTGTCTGCCCCTATCATTTAACAGGGTACCATGCCTTTTCAAAGTTCAGCTGCACACAATTGCAAGCAGGCAACTGGTCTCTGACAAGAGATCAATACTGTCCTTCCGAAAGCAGGCGTCAAGCTGCTGATTCTGTCAGAGGACTGTGTGCTGTAATTGGATCATGGATACAGAGAGTCTTTCCCTTTAGCACTGTCACATCTGTCAGATGTCATCCCTTTGTACAGCTGTCACTGCGGGAGGGTTGCAAATTTTTTTTTTCTTATTTTTTTTTTTTTTTTTTTTTTTTCCATTTTGTCCCGATGCAAATGTCCACTTATTAGATGGATTTTGGAGATATTAGACACTTCTTTATGCTTTTATGCAAAATCAAAATGTGTGTCATCTGTGAATTTCATGGAAATAAGTCACAATTTATTCACTCAAGAAAAGTGAAGTGAAGCTTACAGAATGCAAAAAAAAATGATTTGGTTCAGGCTATTTAAAAAAGCAATAACATAAAGGTTGAACAAAAAAAGAAATGGACAATAATACCTTTGAAAGCAAATGTCCAACAATTTGATTTCAGTATTGGAAAAAAAATATCAAATTTTTTTGCATTTGAAATTGATAATGACACAAATTTCTTAAATGACCTAAAAAATAAAATATGTCATATGCTGTCTTTTTACAAATACAAATACAGTGAATATTTTTGTTTCTAAATATTCCAGAACATAAATGTATAGAGGTCTCATCACTTATTAATATTAACCTTATTATCCAGCAGCAGAAACACATTTCTATGTTTTGCTCAGTGTCATGGACTGGAAAAAATATTTATGTTATTTCTAGATAAAAATGTAGTGTTAAAAGGCGCATTAAATCACAGATGTATTTTTGGGAGAACATTTTCGAAACCAGCAATTCTTTATCATTTTTAAGACACTTTTTGCATAGCAGGTTATAGCATATTATTTGGCTGGCTCGCCAAAACGCGTGCCTTTCTTTCGTCTAGAAGATGCAGCATGCATTCAAATGATTCTTTGAGGCAATACTTTTTCTTAAGCTGTCATTTTGATAAAGGAACAGTGGTACTTTTACCCTTTTTTAATGTTTCCATTAGATTATAACAATATTATTTTGGACTGTTGAACATTGTTCCTCTGTCATCTGGATGACTGGCTTTCTTTTCTTTGTAACAAACACCTTAAACCTGTCAGCAGAGTGAAACACAGAACCATGATCCTTATTTCACGGATGTGACCTTAAAGGTCAGTGAACTACCGAAGAAAGCATTGGACCAACTCAACGTGTCCCACACGCCTGTGCCTTGACTATAGCATATGTGACAATAAATACCATGGTACACTTTGCTTTGCTGCAGTCGTATGTATTTGTCAAAAGGAAAAGTTTATCTATCTGTCCACCGAAAAAGGAAAATGTTACTATATTTTAGGGGATGCCTTTTTGGCTTCTTTAAACAACAAGGGTGTATTATATATAATGTGAACAATGTCTCCCCTAAGTCATAGCAGTCATCATGTCATTCGTAAATATACATTTTTAGATGCATTGTTAAAGGGAACAGTGCCCTTGTTGTCTTATAGAGGGTTTTTTGCCATAAAAAATGTTTTAGCAGGCATGTTAAGCTGAGTTAGAGCTTTTCAATTTTGATTTCTCTTGCAAGACTTCATTTTCCCTCTCTTATGCAGTGTTTTTTGCACAGTACAAGTGGATGCACTGTAACCACTCATTTAAACAAGTAGTCAAAGAGTAGTAAGGGGAAAGTGGTGAGGAAAAGTTATATTAGGAAGACATGTACATGTTAGGAAAACAGTATGACTGTTGATCCCACAATGGCAATGTATATTTAAAGGGTCAGTCTGATGCCTCAGGGAGCTATTCCAAAGAATAAAGACGTTGATATACATTATTGAAAAAGAACAAGGTACTTATGTGGAAGCTACAGGTAATCAGTGGCAGAAAAGTGGTCCCATTGAAAACAATTGGAGTGCATTCTGCACACGTAACACCATATACATTTAAAGAGAATTTTCAGCTATAACATGCATTAAGTTAATTTAACCAGCGGTAAATTTAACATAATTCAAGTTAAAGATACTAATTAAACAAGAATGTTTCTTGACTTCTGTCCATGGTAACTCACTCCCATTATATATTTGTGAGTTGTCACTAAACTATTGTAGTAAAGTAGTGTATAATTTTAGCATTTTGCATCTGGGAAACAGACAAGGCAATACAATATCAAATGATGGCCCAAGCACCCCAACTTCTAGGTTCCACTTTCTTCCCTCCTTCCCGTCTCTTAAAACTTCCCATCCCCTATTATAGCATCCCTCTTTTCCCTCTCTCCTGATCTTTACTTGGCCCATCCCAGCCTTAGCTGGGCACAAAGGCCAGTTCTTCCAGTTGCTCCTTTTGCCCCTTTGTAAAGATAGCCTTGGAGATAAGGTTGGTAGATTGTGGAATACCCCCCCAACAGAATTGGTAGAGGCTAGTACAGCAAAAACAATTAAACCTGCATGGGATAAGCATATGGCTTCTGTATCTAAGACAAGACCAATGACTGGATACGCTGTGAGTCTTTACAGTAGGAACGACAAGCAGACTAGATGGACCGAATGGGTCTTATCTCCCATGAAATTTTATTTTTCTCTAGGTAGTTAGGAGATTTCTGTCTAGAAATTGAGACATGTAGTGAGAGAAAGGAAGAGACAGAGCTAGATTTATTACACGTTCTGAGCTGGTAATATTATACACGTTCACCCCTTTAAAACAACAGAGAGGCATTAATGGTTAAAGTGGGAGTTTGACTTCTTATGCAACAACCTTTTTAAAGTTAAAATAGAATTGGTGGTAGGACTGAGCGAGGGAGTGAAAACTCCCAGGATAATCTCACCTGTTCTGTCCTGGGAAACGCCAAGAAAATGAGAGAGGATGGTAGTTCATATATGAATACCATGGTGGAGTCCAGCGATAAAAATGGCTGCAATAAGTTTAGAGGTTTAGCCTTTGCCTGTAGAAATGTCGAGTTGTGAACTGTTATTCCAGGTGCTGAACAAAGCAAAGTAAAAACACATAGTGAAAATTAACAAAAACGTAAAAAATTGACAATTAAGGTTGTATGCTTCTCTGAATAGATGGGTTTTTAGTGAGCATTTAAGGTCAAAATACATAGTACGGAGTCTGACAGAGCAGGGCAGTAATGATAGCATGATAAATGACTTGGCATAAGTAACTTAAGTCATATAAAAAAATCAGTGTTAATAAGTCCATAATTAATCCATGTATTGGAACAAAATATTACATATTACATACAAAATATTACATAATAGAGATTGATGCCTATGTATTATTCTTTAAGAGTCTTAATTCCTCAAAGGGTTAAGCATAGCACTTTTGGTGCTATTAAAACACATCAAATACACAAAATAGATACTGTTTTCTGTTAAACATTAAACCATCACAGGAATCAGAGGTCGGCTACACACAAAACGATGTCCAGCATGTAAATTTTTAGAATGGAAAGAATGGAACAATAACCTACACAGAGTTCATTCAGATACAAAATAAAATTAAAATTCACAAGTTGGTTTTATTGGCTTTAAAATGAGTTTGATCCCTCTTTTGAGCTGAGCAAATATGTGTTTTGTGATGTATTATCTTACAAAAAAAAAAAAAGGAAGAGGAAAAGAAAAAGACTATCGTTATGGCTCATTTAATTTTTGCGAATGAATGATCTAAGATTAACTACAAACTAGTCAGTGCAGTTTAAAAGCTGAAAGCAATTTTCAGCCATAGATGGTAATGCCACATTTAGTCCACAACCGAATGACTCTAAATGACTGAGCTGCAAGGTCTTTGTGTATGACCACAGGGCCTGCTAAAGCCATAGCAACACACAGTAGCACAAAAATAGTTCCAATTTATTTGGTGCCATCACCTTAATGAGATTAATACAGACGTGTTCATGTGCCTAATTGGTGATTTTGTTTAAACTGGTAATGAAGGATTAAAACTTGAGGCAACAAGGCTACACGTAGAAACGGTGATTTGATAAAAAGTTTTTAATTGCAAAAGGCATGATTTCCAGTATGCTTCGGCAAAGTTAATAACAGATTTAACTCATTGGGTACCAATGGGATGTGCAACTAACTCTGATGCTTTGCTCACCGCTCTTGCTCCCAATGCATTACATTTAGGCCTTTTACTTCCGCATTCTCTACATAAAGTTTTAATTTCGAAAAATAATTAATTATTCACTACTCGTCATATACGTGTGGGCATATAAAGCTCGTGTTATTGTTGATTTTTATTTCTTTTAATGGGTTTCACATTCTTTTCCAAAATTCTGAAAGTTGTGTTTGATTTGACAGCGTGTCATGAAATATTGATTGATACATTTCATCTGGAGATGTTTTTCTGTGGCTCATTTTGGTCCATTTAACCCTGAAGCCACGGCTTGCCACAAGATCAATTATGTCTCAATACTATAACATGCAATTAAGAACATGTATGTGTAAAAAATGCATGATTCCTTACATGTCAACCTACAAACCATGATATTTTATATGTCTCCCTGGTTTGCCTGAAATCATTGCTCATTAAACAATTTGAGTATGTTTATTATTATTATTGTCATTATCACTATTATTATCTTTTATGTATATAGCGCCAGCCATATATGCAGTGCTTCCTATAAAACATACATTCAAAGGGTCCGACAAAACCAGAACTGACCCGATATATTAGGTAAGAAGGGTCTGGCTCGCTAGAGGATTCAATTTACTTACTGATTTAACTAAGAAGGATGTCCTTGTGATCACTGGGATTGAATAAAACACTATTGTACCATAAGAGCCCTCTCTAAGTAAGAAATAATCATTGTCCCAAAGAAGGCAGACTGGGACCTTTTCACGCTCTTATTTTAGTATGAATAGTAATTCTTGCTGGGTTCCGGCTATATAATTTTAACCTATTTTTTGGGGGAAATAGCAAAACCCTGCCTTGTTCTGCTTCAATAGTGGGTGAGGTCTTATGCTTTGTTGCTTGCGAGAGGTAGACGGTGCAGCACGTTAAGTTATTTTAGTAGGATGGGAACGTCAGGGTGATCTCAGTGGTTCGCCAGCTAAATGATACAGTTAGCAAATGTAAAACTAAACTTCAGAACAGCAGCTTTTCTGTGCTAAGTGATCTGTATTCTCTCTGAATACACTTTCCCTTAACCCCGTGAAATTAACAGTAGTTTCTGACATTCGACCCCCTGACCCCACGTATAATAAGAATTCAAAAAGCATCATGCATGAGTGTGCCCGTGTTAACGCAAGACGGGAAAAAATGACCATGTCATCTCTTTATTATACAAAACACATCCAAATCTCCGCTGCATGCCTCCGTATGTGAGTGCTCCGTTTAACGTTATTAGAAAGAAAACTCACTTACGTCGGTCATAATTCAGTGTTTGTGACTTTTATAGACAAGACAACGCAGTGAGTGCCTATAGCTGGGGAAAAGCTTTGCACTCCATTAATGCGGATATTTACCTAGATAAGTATGGTGGTTCAGAGGAAGCAGCTTCTAGGGAGAGATGGTTTCCAAGGGTGTGAGAACATGGACAATGTCTAGGTCTCAAGGTTTAAGAGGGAGAAGCAGAAAAGTGTTACGTGGAAATGATTTTTTGTACTTATCAGGCTCGGGGGATGACAGCGTTCAAGAAAAGGAACTCGAGGTAGCAGGCTTTTTCTTCTCTATAAAGTAAAGATTGGCAGCTGGAAGTAAGGCTTACAGGCAGACCCACACACAGGACCTCTTCACCTAGAACTCATAATCACTACTCAAAGGAAAAAGCATTTACCAGTAAAAAGCAGCAGTAGCCATCAGAAGTGTGCTTAAAACACCACTTAAATATCACTTTATACGCTATTACTTGCAAACTGTGGCTTGGTATTAAATTATACTTGCATAGGCTTTTGCTTAGGTGCTGATAATGCTTTTGAGGTTGCATTGGTGAAGAAGAATTTAGACTGCTTTACAGACGAGACGTGACTAGCATTTTCCAAACTGCTGACAGTGACAGGGTGAAAAATTGCAGAATTGTACTTTCTTTCCCCATTTAGATTGTAATTTTAATTGTCACAGTGGCCCTCCTGTTTTAATTATGGGACTTCTTTGATATATACCAGGGCATCGTATTGAATGAAAATATGGTGCTGTAATAGTCTCTTTATAATTAATGACCGAATGTAGATTTTGGTACATGGGAGAAGAGAGAATAAATGAACAATTTATTTAACTAGGCTCTGGATTTCATCCTATCTCCAACTGAATATATTATGCTGCTAGGGCGTTTTAGAGACCTTGACAAGTACTTACAGACACAAACACTTAGGGTATATTACATAAAAGGCAAATATTAATGCATCCACACATTTATAGCATATGCATTTAATATTTATTTTTTATCCAATTAATAAATACATTAAATAAAATATATATTAAAAATATTGTCAAATATTTGTGCCTTGTGTGTCTTTATGCAAAATAGCAATGGGATTATTTATCTTGGATTAGGGAATTAATATTAGGTTTATGCTCTTGCATACTGTTTATATATATATATAATATATAAATATATTATATATATATATATATATAAAATATATATATATATATATATATATATATAGATATATATATATATATATATATATATATATATATATATCTATATATATATATATATATATACACTTCACACAGTAAGTAGCACTCATTAAATGGAACAGCTACTTTTTATTTAATATTTATTATAAATTAGCAATCTTATCTATATTTGGTATAGTAAAATACATGTGATTATTCTAAGCCATCTAGAAAAATATTGTATTATTGACCACCGTTGGCATCAAAGTCTTCCCATATGATAACACAGAGGCAGCTTTAGTGCCTCCTATGTAACAAGTCTTCTGCGTTATATATAAATATCTCCTGTGTTGTAGAATTCTATTGTTAAGAAATGTCCATGGTCTATTAGCTTTGCTTGCCACTTGAATTTAAAAAAAAATACATTTGTTTCCTACTTCCCTTTTGCAAGAATGGCCACTAATCGCATATATATACGTTTCAGATGCGCGCAGACGCCTGACAGTTTTTGATAATATTTGTCCACCGCCTGTCATTGTTAAAGCCGTAAATATGCGCTGACAAGCTTCTGTTAATTTTTGCGTGTGTGTGTGGCAGACAGTAGTATGTGTACATTCTGTAGAGAAGCGCTGCAGTTCAATTGCAGAGCATAATAGAATTGGATCAGCTCAGACAGGGACTACCCCGAGGTCAGCTGTGACCATGGCACTTCAATGTGATGTCTAGTTGGTGTGATGGTGTGTAAATAAACTTAAGGAATTGCAGATCTTGTCATGGCTGCGCAGAACAGCTCAAGCATTTAAAGATGGTTGCCCCAAACCTTACTAGAAGGTGGTTCTTATCGTATGGTGGTCAGAAAAAAAAAACCTATTTTTTTTACAGCAATATCCCAATTTTTAACTAGTTTATTACTGTTGCAATTGATAACATAATTAATTGTGCTATTTTTTGTGTTCATTTCTTTAAAAAAAAAATTCTAACCAATTTATATTTCTGGTTTTCCTTAAAAGACGAGTTAAGAATGTAAGAATTTCATTTAAATTATCGCATTTGATGCATCCACCAAAATATTTTTATTATTTCTTTTTTTTTCTCTCCAGTGTTTGTTAAATTTTCTCCCTAGATCTCCAGGAGGAGTCTTTAGTGTTATGAACTTTGATTATGAACTTTTCTAATGCTTAAAAATAAAATATTGTATAATTCACATTTCTACTTGCATCAAATGTTATTTAAATTGTACTTAGAGTGCTAATTAAAATATACTTACAAATTTCTACCTTCTCACCAGTATAAAGATTTCTGCCATTCTCACATTTACACATATCTGTTTTTCTGTTACTTTTCTTACATGACAATTACCTTTCATTACAAATTTATAAAATCATTTACATTTTAGCAGTTTAAATGTTTCTGCTGACATTTTGTAACTATTAGCCTCTTCTAGAATGGCATATGTTCAGGCAGTTAATAAAAAATTAAATGGAATAGCACTAGACAAGGTGAAGCTTCGTATCAGACTGTTCCGCACATTTCTGAAAATACCATCTTTGTGTTGCAAACTGTGAAGTGAGGTTAAGACGATAGCAATATGTGTATTTGTCATAACTGTCAGAGAGTCCGTGAACTAACCAATCACGCAGTCCCTAATTAGACATTTTGCTTTTTTAGAAAGAGTCTTCATGTAAAATGTGGTGTCTGGAATTTGACAAAGGTACTTAGCGCTAACAGGACACAAAACGTCACTGTAAAAAAAACACTCGATCTTAAAAAAAGGCAGGTGCTTTTACTCTCATATCTTTCCAACACGTACAGCTGAAGTCGGTTTAACCCCTCTTATGCCAAGGAAGTAGGAACGCGCTATATTGCTGGACGCATAGGAAATGATGAATTCAGTTCTGCTTATTAGGCTATGAGTGCAGGTTAACAATACCAGCATGAAGTCCACTAACCTCCATGACGGGTAAGGCAACCTTACCTGGAGTATATGTGCTGCTGTGCACACAACAAGAGATAGGCTTTAGTACTCAATGTCATGACTTAATGTGTTCCTCGTAAAAAAAAAAATAAAAATAAAAGATACCTGATTTAACCTTGCCTGTGCTAGCAATAGGTAAGATAGATCAAAGAAAGACAGCACATTTTCCTGGCACTGAAGGGGTTACAAGCTAGGTAACCACATAGTGTCTAATAGCTAATTCTTTTGTGAGCTCAGGTGCCTTTAATAACTGATAACCTCAGTTCTAGGCAACTGGTGCATAGTCTTCTTACATGCAGAACTGGTGCATAGTCTTCAAGAGAATTGTTAGGGCAAATATAAGGGCCATACTAAGATACAGTGCTCTGAAAGAGTATGTATTTTTGCATATTTGTCACACTTAAATGTTTCAGATCAGCAAATTGAAACTTTGGAACAGTGGTGAACCTTCCCAGAAGTGGCCAGCCTACCAAGACTCCCCCAAGAGCACATCAACAACTCATCCAGGAGGTCACAAAAGAACCCAGACTAACATGTAAAGAGCCTCAGTTAAGGTCAGTGTTCACGATTCCGCAGTAAGAAAGAGACTGTGCAAAAATGGCATCCATGGGACAGTGGCAAGACGAAAACCACCGCTGACCATAAAGAACACAAAGGCTTGTCTGACATTTGCCAATAACATCTTGATTATCTTTTGGGATAATATTCTGCGGACTGACAAGTCAAAAGTGGAAATTTTTGGAAGACATGGGTCTCGTTACATATGGCATAAAGGGAACACAAGCATTCTACCATAAGAACATCACACCAACAAACGATGGTGTTAGTGAGATTGTCTGGGGCTCCTTTGTTGCTTCAGGACCTGGACGTTTTGCCATAATTGATGGAATTATGAAGTCTGCTCTCTACCAGAAGAAGCCACGTCTAAGTCTTGACTTGAATCCAATTGAGATGCTTTGGCATGACCTTAAAAAGGCAGTTCATGCTCAAAAACCCTCACATGTAGCTGAATTAAAACATTTCATTGCAGTTGTTGCTAGTTTTAGGGGGGCAGTTATTTTTTAGTAACGCACATTGTGTTTGTCTTATATTAAAATTAATTGGATTATCTTAAAAAAAAATTCAGATAAAATAAAAAAAAGAAGTCGAAAGGGAGCAAATACTAAATGTGGGTGTTATCGGTGCCTGGATGGGATCTAATTAGGGATCTTATTCTAAGTAGCATAAAAAGATAATGCAGGAAGTCACATGATTTGTACCCTGTATTAAAGCAGATCTGCTACCTAAAGCGCGCAACATGTAGGTTGAAATCCCTTGCTACAAAGAACTTGAAAAAGGCTTGAACAATGTATTGTTTTTTGGAGAAGGACTATTTTTTTCTACGGGCATTGAGAGCAGAGCAAAGTCATCAATGGAGGGGAACCTGGTTTAGCTAGGGAAGAATAAAACTAATAAAAAAAAGCCCTTAGCAATCTAGATACAATTCAATATAGTTTGCTTAAAAAAAACCCCATTCCTATCTATTTGTGGTATATCAACAATGCTTCATCTTTGTTATACAATCTTTACTACTGTTCATTACCAAAGTACGGCTACGTTTCATTATTATTTTTAAATGTGAAGTAGGTCTATTGATCGCTTGTTTCACTAACAAGCAGTCATCAAAAGTCTTATCTGACACATCGCCCATCTCATTTAACAAATAAAAAAGGCCCGCATTGCATTCCTGATGCATCAATTTCACCTGACTAGACAATAAAAAGATTATATTTTTTTCCATCTGTATTTTATTGCAGCTAAACATTTCAATATTCCTCAGTTACATGCTTTGATTTTATTTTACAAATGATACTTATCACATTATACGTGATGTCTCTCTTAATAACTAAGCCTTTGCATGGAATTCACCCCTTTGAGTGGGACAGATTAAAGGGATATACATGTGTATATGTGTGAATGTGTGTGTATTTGTATCTATGTACTAGGGGTATATATGTGTATATTTGTGTGTATATGTATATGCGTGCATGTTTGTATATGTATGTGTGAAAGTATACATGTGTATTTGTATGTGTGTGTACTTGTATCTAAGTACTGTTAGAGGTATATATGTGTATATGTTAGGGGTGTATATGTGTGTATGTGTGTGTGTATTTGTATCTACGTACTGTTAGGGGTACATATGTGTATCTATGTGTGTCTATGTACAGTATATGCATGTGTAGATGTATGTGTGAAAGTATATATGTGTATTTACAGTATGTATTTGTGTATATGTGTTTGTGGGGGGGGGGGATAGAAGTTACATTAAAAAAGGGAAAGAAGACAGAAAACTCAAGAAAAAGATGTCAGCAAGTGAGGTGCAAACTTGATGTAGGAGAAAATAAATTGCCAAAATGGGAGGAAAGAATGGAAATCAGAGAAAAAAAAGATCTTGCTAAAGACAGGAAGTCCAGAGAAGGGGTACTTCCTGTGTAATAGCCCCAGAGCTCATTAATCTGGACTTGCCCCTTGATAAAGTAACTAATGCAGGCATAAAATACAGTTGTTTTCAGACTGCAATTTTTTGCTTTTTATTTTCCGTGCGCATTCCAATATTAATTTGGGGGTCCTCTGAACTTCTCGTCCCATTTTAAATCTTTATTCAATGGGCATAACGCCGAAGTTTTAACAGTCATAGCAGATTAACCTCGTCTGTGCTTTCTCAGGCTAGCTATCTGATGAATTTATAACCAGTCGGATGAAAATGCTGTTTGGAAAGAAATGGAGAGTTTATTTGATTAAATCTGTTTCTCTACTACCCTGACCTCTTCCTCGTGAAATAATCAGAACTGTTTAGCAATAAAATTCAGCCATTAATAATGAATGGCGTTGGGATGGGTTCTTTCCTCACGACTACAAACCCACTGGCTTCCTATTGTTCACTTTTGTAACTATGATAAATAACTTGTTCTTTGGTAGAAACTCTTTATATTGCGAAACAAAGACGCGTAGAATTTGACGCAGGTAATAACAATTTATCATCACAACCTCACATTACTGCTTACATGATTTTAGTAGTGCTATAAGTACCCTATGTGTGATATCATTCGGGGCTAGAATAGGGATTAAACTCGGGCCTGGCACTGGTCATGTGGCCATCCAAGGCCTGATATTATTCATTAATTATTCATCGCCTACGCCACTCCGTCGGAGGCCTTTCTCAGCCTACAAAAACGTGTTTCTGAAAACACACCTTTTTCCTGAAAGCCACAAGTTTCCACTAGTCGTTAGTTTGTGTATCTACGTGTGATTCCCTTAACTATCAAACCCTCTATACCGCCATGATTTTGCTTGCTACAGTGCATAATATCTTTTGTGTAACCTAAATCTACAACGCTGGAGAATCTGTTGGCACCATACAAACACAAATAATAATTCACGTGCCTACTGCTCATCTACGTTGAGCACAAAGAAATGAATTAGATAATATGGCTGTAAATCATTTGTATCACCTGTTGTATCATTTTTGTTGTACTTCGCTCTTTCTAGAGCAATAAATATTTAATATTGTTTGTTAAACGCCTGCTTTTGAATCAATGGACAGCAGACCAAGCGCAGATATTGAAGTTATCTTGGTAACATCCCTGGTCACCTTTTCTCAGTCCAAGATTCTATCTTGCGGCGTTATAAGTGTTTTTTATTATTATGGACGGCAGATTTCTAAATAAGCCTTTGTTTTCAAAATGAGAGCTGTGATCTGAGTTAAAAGTGTAATGGGAACAGCTTAGAGCATTTGCATGAATAATACTTGATTTGTACAAAATGCAGGATAATAGCTCCCTGAGCCCTATAGCGCCACAATAAAACTACAGTATCATGTCTCGCAACCAAATTAAACTTCAATCTAATTTGTTTCTTAATAACATCCACTTCACAATAATATGTAAAAGGCTTGTCTTTATGAACGAGTCAGTGAAACTGCTATACATTGCTTCATTTGCATTTAGCAATTATATTACATTGTACATTATATTACGTTGAAGGAAATATCATAATTTTACAATACACTGTGCCGTACCTTCAAAGCGGTAAACAAGACACTCTGAGCAAAGCATCAGATTCTTAAGGTAAGCTGTGACTGTATGTTTTGTCAACTCTGATCGCATTATTAGAAACAAATTATATTAATGGTTTAATATTAATGAGTCCTAACATAATTAAGGGATTAAGAAAGAGCAACACATAATGCATAGGTTTTCATATTTTTGTTAGAAATTATAAAATTCTCAAGCCTCGCATTGACATTGAACGACGTTAGCATTAAACTATAACCTTGGCTAACGGATGTGGATTATAATCCAAGATTATTCTTTCTAATTTTTAGTCTTAGTTTCAGGAGTGACATGCAAGTCAGGTAACTCATTAATCTGTTACTTTAATTGCTTTTTTTCTATTCAAAATGAGTACAATTCCCCAGAATAACTTTGTACAGAAACATATTAACACAAAATGCATTGTTTTCAATGGGTTTAGGGAACGCCCATTATCCTTAAGGGGTTAAATTTAGTTGAAAAATACATTGTCAAATTAGAAAGTCAGCAACAAACACACAATAGCAAAGAACATTATGTATCCTCTGCCACAGAGGAACTGTGGGACATTTAAGTAGTTGTAGAAGTTTTTTCCCCGTAAAAAACATTAGGCTCAAAGGTTTATTAGGTCACTAATGAATTCCTTCACTTGGTGTAATGTTATGACTAGCGAGCAAATTTGGGACCTTTGTGCCGGTATCTACGAAAGGTGGCGTGGCCCTCCCACCATTCCCTTCTTTGCCCCAAGACCTAACCACCAAATTCTTCTTGTATCCCTGGACTCAGCCCACCGCATATCTGTACAATGATCTAATTATTAGAAATTAGAAGGACCGGAAAGAGAGGAGCTCTCAGCTATCAATTCTACTCTCAACTCTAATAAGACTGTGAAAAGCATTGAAAAACAAAATAGAATCTGGCGCTTGTTTTAAGATTAAACTGGGGGGGGGGGTGATGCACAAATGAACCGCACCTGCAAGACGTTCCTTGGCACTCAATGTCTTGGTCCTACTTTGGACCTATCTTGCCCATGGAGTGTCAAAGAAACAATGTCACCATGTATGATCCACTGTTAAACCTGGGCAAATGGACATATGCTCTTAAAGAGGTTAGCAACCTTCTAACACATGTTCAGTTATGTTTGTAATTATTCTTTTGCATACATATACTGTATCTTTTGCAGTATATAAGTTTGTGTGTGCTGTTGCTCATATAGGTTCTCCCAGTGATATGTAAACCCCAGAGGTGTTTCTTCAGGCCTACGTGTATCTACTCATACATTGGCAAGCAACCTTCTTCTAAAATATGTCTCTTTCTGCTCTTAAACAGCCAGGAAGAAGAAAAAAACAGTACCAATGTAACAGCTTTGTGCATATATGTGTATTAAAGCTAATTCAATCATTTATTCTAAATTAAACCGAGCAGCAAACAAATATAACTTTGTGTGTAGACCAATATAATCTGTCTGCCTTTTGACCTTTCATGAATGAAAAAAGAAAAAAGTGCAAAGCGATACAGATATTATTCATATACTTAAAGTTCAAAGATAAAAAACAAAAAAACTTATGGTCACAGTTTTATGGTTTTGATGCCAGAAAATGTAATATTAAATACTATTCATAATATATATAATACATTCATAATATATATTATATATATAATAATAATATTAATAATATATATATATATATATATATATATATATATATATATATATATATATATATATATATATATATATATATTATTATTATTATTTTATTTTTTTTTAAATATTTATTTCTGGTGATAATTACCCCTAAAAAAAATCATCTGCATCTGTTCTGCCAAACATAAGTAACTCAGGTAAACCTTTATACATCCCCTAAATACTTTTACATAAATATTTTCACTACTATCTAACTGGTTACAGCATTTTCTGGGAGCCCCGCCACCCCCCCCCCCAAAATGAGGATGTGCTATTATGCATTTCTAAATATATGTATGAAAAATAAACATCCAGCAGCTTCCTATGATTGCTTTGCTTATACAGTATAGTAGACATTTACTTTGGTGAGCTGTATTATAATAAAAATAATCTTTGCTTGGTAACTGGTAGAAATCTACAAAGCGTATCTCAAACACAATGTTTAACAGTGGCAGGTGGCCCAAATGTATTGTTTAACCCTTTCGCTCCCAAAAACAATGATGAACCTATAAGCAGAAAAAAACGTATTAAACGAGTACGTATATCCCAGCATTGGCAGTCTCATAATTTTACAGCAAAACAAAGGAAGAGTCGATTGTTAGAATAATGCCACCTCATGGTAACAATGTAAAGAATGGGATTATACCAATGTTGTATAATAATTGTAAGAGTGACGGGAAAGCACAAAATATGCTTTGTCAGGAATTTCCTCTTCTTCCCAATTCCCCAAGGAGCTTTAAACAATGAATTTTGAATTTAACACCCCGAGGTTGCACTCTCCCTCTCTCTGCTGTTCACATCCTGACTCCAAGATAGTGGGGGAAGGGTGGTTTATTTAAACACCT